>NC_137881.1:33253100-33430600 GCF_963924005.1 Protomyctophum bolini | reverse complement strand
TTTTATTCATGTAGGTACAGAGAAGACAGGGTTCTACCATTTGTGCTTTGTCTAACAACCAGCAAAACGGTGGGCGTCTACCGGGCGATTCTCAGCCATGTGAAGGGCAAGGTTTTGGAATTAACTGGCCAACGCTGGCGTCCGAGAAGAGTCGTTTTGGACTTCGAGGTCTCAATGCTCCGGGCTTTGGAAACAGAGCTTCCACGTACAGCGCAAAGTGCCTGCTACTTCCACTTCACACAGTCTCTCTCTGGAGACGGGTTCAAGCTTTGGGTCTCGTGGCGAGATATCGGGACGTCGACTCCCTGAGGAAATGCATTAGGAAGATAATGGCCATTGGGTATGTTTTTATATCAACTTTTTAGGCTACATAATATTACGCTAAAGATCTGTTTTCATTTACTGCTCTAAACAAATCCTTGTCCTTGTTTTCCATTAAGTTAAATTGTAATTAATGTCTTTCTGTTAATCATTACAGGTACCTACCACCAGACGTCGTGGCAGACGCCTTTGCAGGACTGTCTGATTCTAGGTCGACCGCCCGTCTCACCCGGAGATTTCCTAGCCTACAGAGGTTCATCCTGTATGTGAACCGCAATTACATCCGAGACGGGTGTCAGTTTCCCATTCCGTTATGGAATGTCTACGAACGTGACATCTCCAACCGCACAAACAACAGCGTTGAATGTAATAATTGTTTTCTATTTCATTTTTAAATAACACAATTACAGAAACTCGCTATCACTGAGATGTCACCCGTTCTAATCTACTTTTTTTATCAACTTCAGCATTTCACCACAGGTGGAATCTTACCCTTCAGCGCAGACATCCTAACATCTGGGTATTCCTCACCTATTTGAAGGACGAACAGAGCCAGACAGAGGCCCATGCACGCGCCGCACGCCGCGGGGAGCCGGGGCCCCTGAGACGCTTGAAATGGAGAAAACTTGAGAGACGCATTAAACGCCTCAAACGAGACTACGCAAATGGACGTCTCAACGGAACGGAATACTGGAATGCAGTGCGTCACGTAATCCAGACTTTTACATGAGGTGAGGAAAGAAAAATAAATAAATTAAACGGTCTGAATTCAGTGTCTTCCATATGAGTAATGAGAACTGACTCCAAATTTTAATTGTGTTTATTGTTACTTTACAGGTGACTCATCGGCTCATCCAGCTCATGCAGGGATGCTGCTCCAGGAAGACAACATCCTGCTTTTTTTTTTAATGTGTCATTTATTTTTATTTGATATTTTTTATTACGTTTTTATGACACAAGATGTATTTTTTATTTTTTTGTAATTTTGTTGCACCTTATTTGTTATTGTACATACGAACATACCTTAAATACTTTTTAGTACTTACTTTTTGTCCTTTTTTACCTGTTTTTTTATTGAACCTTATGCACCTTATTTTTTATTGCACCTTATTTGTTATTGTACATACGAACATACCTTAAATACTTTTTAGTACTTACTTTTTGTCCTTTTTTTCCTGTTTTTTTCATTGAACCTTATGCACCTTTTTTTTATTGCACCTTATTTTGTTGCTAGTACTTTAAAATTTTGTTTGTTTTTAAATAAAAAATTGTAAGTAGCCTATGTGATTCATTGAAGCAGGCCAGCACTGTCATGTGATGTCTCTCTCTGACGTCTTACTTTTTCAGACAACTATATAGAAACCGTTTAGGGTAGCTAGGGTAATGGTAAATACTTAACTTAAACAGTCTACCTTATGTGGTCTATAGGAAATGAATACTTAGTTTGAGTTTATAATATTAATAAAAAACCCGTTGCTGTCAGATTAATGTAAATAAAAACGTAAAAAAACCCCGTTGCTGTCAGATTAATGTAAATAAAAACGTAAATCAAAGCGTCAATAATCTCCACCCACTATATAAGGAAGGATAACAAATACGTGTTTGCTTTAACCGAGATTTGAACCTGCTATGACATGCAACAAAAACCCATTGCCCTGAACACAAACCGCTAGACTACGAGAGGACTAGTTTTTTCTATGGATGGGTGTCACTAGTATTAAATAAACTGTAAACCGAAAATAAAAAAAAATATTAAAAAAGGACCCCCGTCCCTCCCTCCCACGGCCGGCTCTCTCACAACCCCACCCCCCCTCTCTCTCTCCCCCCCCCCCTCTCTTTCTCTCTCCCACTCGCAACCCTACCCCCATGTGGGAGGCGGCCCTTTTCCGACAACGCTTTGAGTCGACGAGGCAATTTTCCGACACACGTGCACGCGCGCAGTGTCGGACTATTGTCGTGTCTACCATTGGGGTGAACTTCTGTCTGTCTAATGTCATGTCTGACTGTTGGCGACAGCCTTCTAGCCGACGGAGCAAAGGTCCGACATTGTCGGACCTTTGCCCCGTCGGCTAGAAGGGTGTCGGAAAATAGTCCGCCTCCCGGGGTTAACAGGGACAGGGAGGAACTCCTTATTATGGTCAGCACACTCTATAGTAGAGAGGATTATCACAACAAAACAAAAAAATAAGTGATATTTGAATTAAGTGAAATCACTTACTCTACCTTTAATGTATTATTCTATAGATTTTATTTCAGTTATTGTTGATGTCATAATTGTACAATTTGGAGGGTTTTGTTTTACATTGTATTTCAGACATTAATATATTTTTACATGAATGTTGAGTACTGGTGTTGTTGTTGTTGGTTTGTCCTGCATCTGTCTTGTATCTGTTGTCTGTCCTGTCTTATGTTAAAAATACTTGAATAATAATCCTCAAGGCGGCCCGTTTCCCCCCGCCTCCCCACAAATAAGTTTTTGTTTTCGCTGGTAGAGAGAGAGAGAGAGAGGGAGATAGAGATATATATATATATATATATATATATATATATATATATATACAGACTTACGGAGGGAGGGGGAGAGAGAGAGAAAGGGAAAGTGAGAGGGGTTGCTGGGATCGGTGCGGAGTGATTGATTGATTGATTGATTGCGCGGTGGCGGCAGCCGGTCACTCAGGGGAGAGAGAGACGCTGAATCACTTTTTTCTGCGAGAAATGTCACGATTGCACTGTCGTGTAGTTGGAAACAATTGCTCTCAGCGAGGCTGCTCTCACGGTCCAACACGTGGGGCACAGCGGTTTCAAAGACGAGTCTCTTTGGTGAATTCTTGATCAGTGTTATTATATGTCACGACTCAAGAACAACTACCATGACATTCTGACACGCTTTGATGTTGTGGACATCTGGCTGAAAACAAAAGAAACCCGATTATCATTTGAGTACTTGGGTGGCCGCACCCAACACTTTTAACACCTCTTGGACGGCCGGCGGAGTAGTCTCTCAAGACAGACTGTTGCCTCGCAACAGTTGAGGAACAACAGGGGAGGCGCTGTTTTCCCAAATATTTGACGATGGGATTCTCAGATTGCCGGCGGAGAGGTCCAAAATGTTCGGAATTCCCAGAAAATCTGTAATGTAAATGTAAAATGTCCACGAAAATCTTCATGGGGGCCTAAAGGGGCCCTGGGAGTCTTCATAGGGTCTGTGGCCCCGTGGCCCCCACAGACTCTACGTGGTTGCGTTTAGGGATAAGGGTTAAGGGTGGCACATAGGGTGACCAGATCCCAACTAACCAGATGTGGGACAAAGAGTGTGTTTGTGTGGGACAATGTGGGACACATGCAGGGTTGTGACGTTTGCGTGAATAATGTGTTTACGAAAACCAAAATAATAACATTTCTATTCCTCAATTAGACATTTCTATTCTGCCCCTCACATAGCATATCTATGCTTTGTCATCTGGTTGATGCAGTAGCACATAATAGGACTATGATGATAATAACTATAATAGAACTACTATGCAAATAAAATAAACTTAACAGAAATGCATTTAAATGAACTATTATTGGACAAACAGGACAATAGACCAACCAACCAATACAACTGGACAATTCACCAACCAACCAACCAACCAACCAATACAACTGGACCAACGAACCAAGGGGCTTTGATTTGATTGTGAAGGCATGAATTACAACCAATAAGGAACCAATAAATACATGTTTACTTTATCAAAGTATCCTCCTCCTAACAAAGCCAACTACTGCAAATTATTTTGAAATTATACAGGTAAAATAAATAAAAGATAAAATAAATTAAACCAAATGGTCAGCATTGGAGCCAACTCATAATAAATTAAACTGTAAACACACTTCTCCACCATAGCAGCACAGCCAGGATATACACCTTTTAGGTGTTTATGTTGTCCATTACAAGTCTGAAAGTCTCTCAGTTGTACTGTGTGGTAAACACTAGTTATTTCAGCTGCTGTTACCTTTTGTTCTTGTTTTGGTTTTTAGAACAGACGTGTCCATGCCCCGTGAATCCTCCTTTTGATCAACACGTTGCTTCACGTCGTTATTCACCTCCTCCGTGTGTCACTGAGAAACGACTCTAATTACAAATGTCACAGAAGACTCTTTCAATATGCCTTGCACTGCATGGCTTCTTCACCCACGGATAAATAGTTTCCCTGTGCTTGTTTTAACTGCACTTAATTTCTCCATGTTTTAGCTAAGACGCTAACTCGTGGTACTGTGTTTCGTGTGTTGTTTTGTTTTGGTGGGTGTTCACTAAACTATCCGCACCACATTGATTTGATTTCCCCCTCTCTGCCCGGCTGTTTGATTGACAGCCAATCCTACCTACCTACACACACACAGTCACGGCCCGCCCCCTGGCCCTGTCATGACAGCCTCTGCAGCTCCGCTGCTCTCCCACAGACCCACAGATAAAGCGCACATTTGAAAACTATCATAATGCGGGACCACGTCTCAATTTGCGGGACGCATGAAAAGTAATTGAAATGCGGGAAAATCACGCACAAATCGGGACATCTGGTCACCCTAGTGGCACAAAATGGAGCCCTATATGTTTTTCCCCTTTTACCATCTTTTATGACGATGTCCTGTTTTTGGTTACTATATGGAAGTGTATCACTGTACGTCTACATGTTCTGATGTAGAGATGGGGATGGGGGGGGGGGGGGGTATGGGGACCAGTTTTGAACTGCAGACGCCCATAGGTTTTGAAGGAATTTGAGATTCACATTTCTTAATTGCTGTTGGTAGGGCATTCCACATTTTTTAGTGGCATAGGAGCAAAATTAATCTTTCCGTATATAGGTAATGGTATGGTCACATATAAAACCTTATAAAATACATTGCTCAATACAGACACCCGGTCAGCAAGTGGACTCATACAAATTTCCCACTGCACACCCCCGGCTTCCGGACTATAGGTCTCCAGTTATTAAAGTCCTTCCTTATTCACTTGATTTCAGAACGGAGCTCTCCAGACTCATAAGAACTACAATACCCATGATGCATCACTCCCAGGTGAAGATGGTGAAGATGAACTCTCCAGACTCAGACAGGGACGTTTCTATTAAACAGGAAGCTGAAGACGTTTCTATTAAACAGGAAGCTGAAGACCAGCCACACCTCAGTAAGTTTCATGTTCTCTTCCTTTCTTTAATATGTTCTGTTCTGTGGGGCTGCCACAATGTCTTATTTTCACTGGACAGTAACAATGGCAAACTAGAAAATATTGTTCCTGAAGAAACAATGTATTTTGCTAAAACTTTCAAAACAGTAATAACCAGTAGTTAGTAACAGTTTAGTCAATTTTATCTTGGTAGGTAATAGCTCATTTTGTACATGGAACATGGTAGAAGAATGGATTTACATTTTAGGAATCCAGTGTTGACCATCATGTTATGTTTCTGCTCCTAGACATCCTGCACATGGTTGTGTGTAAAGAGGAGGTTTCTCCTGAACAGGAGAGGAGCCCCAGTCTGCTCCAGGAGGAACCAGAGCCTCCACACATTAAAGAGGAAGAGCTTAAAGAGGAACAGGAGGAGCTTAAAGAGGAACAGGAGAAACTACTTCAAAGACCAGAGGAACCTGTTGTGTCAACGTTGACATTACTAGCAGTGAAAGGTGATGATGAAAATTATGATGAATAAGACAAATATTCCCACTGCTCTGAGGTTGAAGTTGAACTTGAATCTGACACTGAAGTCACTGAAGACAGTGATGATTGGGAGGAGACCAGTGAAGACGATGATGACGACCGGCGTGACAAGAGTTTCAGAGACTCAGGTTCCCTGAAGAAACACCAGTGTGTCCACACTGGAGAAAAACCTTTCCAATGTAAACATTGTGACAAGAATTTCAAGGATTCAAGTACTCTTTGTTACCACCTTCGTGTCCACACTGGAGAAAAGCCTTTCCAATGTAAATATTGTGACAAGTGTTTCAGACGGTCATCTCACCTGAAGACACACCTTCGTGTCCACACTGCAGAAAAACTTTTCCAATGTAAACATTGTGACAAGAGTTTCAGATGGTCATCTCGCCTGAAGACACACCAGAGTGTCCACACTGGAGAAAAACCTTTCCAATGTAAACATTGTGACAAGAGTTTCAGTCGGTCAAGTTACCTAAAGCAACACCTTCGTGTCCACACTGTCGAAAAACCTTTCCAATGTAAATATTGTGACAAGTGTTTCAGACGGTCATCTCACCTGAAGACACACCTTCGTGTCCACACTGGAGACATTTTTTTCCAATGTAAACATTGTGACAAGAGTTTCAGATGGTCATCTCGCCTGAAGACACACCAGAGTGTCCACACTGGAGAAAAACCTTTCCAATGTAAACATTGTGACAAGAGTTTCAGTCGGTCAGGGGCCTATTTCACGAATCTTGGATTAACTAATCCAGGATATAGGCCAAAGCCAGGCTTTTTAAATCCTGATCTTTACAGCCTGGTTTATTCCGTTCCACTAAAGCCAAGCGAGGCTCAGAATTGGCGGATTTGGCGAGCCGGGATCAGCAAGCCTGGCTTAATAGACAGTCTGGCTTGTTGTCTCTAGACCCCTTCTGTGGATCAAAGATTTACTGATCCTTCTTCTTCATGGGGTATTAAGGCAGTTTGCATCCTTAATAGTTGCATTACAGCCCCCTTCTGTATATATCATTGTCTTTACTAATCTATTCAAGACCAACTGATACAAGGACTTAAGCTTCTAAAATAAATACTGCTGCTGTAATTAAAGAGAAAACATACTCTCAATAGTGGATAGACTGAATGATTAACTACCCCAAAAATATAGTTTACATTTTACCACTACTATTAACTTAAAACAGAATTCTTAATATTGTAAGCATAATGATATTGTCGCATTGTGATATTTGGCCATAACTCCCTCCTCTGAGGGAGCTACCTTTGGGGAAGGGGGTTGTTTTCCAGACAGGGGCCAGACTGGTGAGGGTCATAGGTTCATGGGTTAGCATGCCAAAGTTTGTTCTATTGCCATTGAGAATGCATTGGGCGTTTAAGTTACATAACTCCGAAACTACAAAACATTTCAAAGTAAAAAGTTCCAGCATGTGTTTCCACAGTAAGCTGAATTTTACAAAGTGTGAATGGAGTTTCTAGGTGAAAGTGATTTTTTGAAGTGCCACTATCTGCCTATAAATGTCTCAAATTTGAAAGCACTATATTTCTAAAACTATGAAACATTTCAAAGATTCCTTTTCAGGCACACATGTCCACCGTAGGATGAACCTAAATAGGTTTGAATGGGATTTCTAGGTGTAAGTATGTAGGACTAGTAGTGGGTGAAACGTTACAATATGTTGTAAAACAATGAGTAATGGTAATATTTAGTGGTTTTCACTTTTACAAAGAATAATAATATAATATAATAATTATTCTTAACCGTGCACTTGCACGACAGCAAACCTATTCATGGGGAACATTCACCAAAAGCAGCTGATCTACAAGCTCACAAGCTGTCATGATGTTGTGCAGCCTATATATTTTGGTTATTTGATTTTATATAGTGCTTAAATTAGTCCTTTAATGCAGACCGATACAAATAAGGCAACATAAACCCATAATAATTGAATACATCTGGAAAACATCATTGGTTTGTGATCAGTTTGACTGCTTAATGAACAGTAAAAACATCAGGATTAGGTTAAACCTGGCTGTTAGCCTGGTCCGGAGCAGGCTAAGTCCAAAGCATAAGTTCCCATGGTAACTTATGTAGCATCACTTTCATGAAACCGAATCAAGCCTCAACATATCCAGGTTAACTGGTTAAGTTAATCTGGCAAGATCAACCAGCTTTCATGAAACCGGTTAAGCACTGATCCAGGATATATTAAGCCAGGAAAGCAACACCTTCGTGTCCACACTGTCGAAAAACCTTTCCAATGTAAACATTGTGACAAGAGTTTCATTCGTTCAGATGACATGAACAGACACCAGTATGTCCACACTGGAGAAAAACCTTTCCAGTGTAAACATTGTGACGAGTTTCAAGTTTTCAAGTAATCTGAAGTCACACCTTCGTGTCCACACTGGAGAAAAACCTTTCCAATGTAAACATTGTGACAAGAGTTTCAAGTTTCAAGTACTCTTTGTTACCACCTTCGTGTCCACACTGGAGAAAAACCTTTCCAATGTAAACATTGTGACAAGAGTTTCAAGTTTCAAGTACTCTTTGTTACCACCTTCGTGTCCACACTGGAGAAAAACCTTTCCAATGTAAACATTGTGACAAGAGTTTCAGACGGTCATCTCAGCTGAAGACACACCAGAGTGTTCACACTGGAGAAAAACCTTTCCAATGTAAACATTGTGACCAGAGTTTCAGACAGACAAGTCATCTGAAGTCACATCTTCATGTCCACACTGGAGAAAAACCTTTCCAATGTAAACTTTGTGACAAGAGTTTCAGTAAGACAAGTCATCTGGAGTCACATATTCATGTCCACACTGGAGAAAAACCTTTCCAATGTAAACATTGTGACAAGTGTTTCACACGGTCATCTCAGCTGAAGACACACCAGAGTGTTCACACTGGAGAAAACCTTTCCAATGTAAACATTGTGACAAGAGTTTCATACGGTCATCTCAGCTGAAGTCACATCTTCATGTCCACACTGGAGAAAAACCTTTCCAATGTAAACATTGTGACAAGAGTTTCCGTGTTTCAAGTTATCTGAAGTCACACCTTCGTGTCCACACTGGAGAAAAATCTTTCCAATGTAAACATTGCGACAAGAGTTTCAGGCAGACAAGTCATCTGAAGTCACATCTTCATGTCCACACTGGAGAAAAACCTTTCCAATGTAAACTTTGTGACAAGAGTTTCAGTAAGACAAGTCATCTGAAGTCACATCTTAATGTCCACACTGGAGAAAAACCTTTCTAATGTAAACATTGTAACAAGGGTTTCAGAATCTCATCTCTCCTGAAGACACACCTTCGTGTCCACACTGGAGAAAAACCTTTCCAATGTAAAGATTTTTTTATTACGGGTGATAGCTAAGGTACTCACCAATGTATCTTATATAACAAGGTTGGATGGTCCTCCCTGACAGCCATACTTGGAGATTGTCCTAAATCCATCTCATCTTTTCTGAAGTACACCAGCACCCGGTCAAGTAGTTTCCCCAAATGCCAGGTTCCAAAAGTTAGCTCTGAACTTGCTTTTGACTTATGTGGCCCTAATACATGGAATGACCTGCCAAATGACATTGAAACTGACCACATTGGTACCCTTAAGTCGTTTTATAACCTTGGTGAGCATATAGATCCCCACAATATGTAACTGTTTTTAGATCGTTTTGAAATTTGTCTTAGATTTTTTTTTTGTAAACCTATGTAACGTATATGTTTCTTTTCCTGATCTTCTGATGTATTGTGATTTTTCTATAATATTGTATTACTCGACGACACTGAAAATGAGTTTGATTACTCAGTGTAATTTCGAGAATAAACAACACTTGAATTAATTAAAAAAATAGCGCACTGGGAGGATCAAATTAAACAGCTGTATGTTCGTAGGGAGGTCGATAGACAAGGACAATATTATGGATTATTATACTGCTCCTATATTTCAAAACAAATATGGGTAAATTCTTCTACAGCACGATCACCCAGGTGTGGAATGCCCTGACCCCTTCCCTCAAAAAATGCAGATCACTTACATCTTTTAAAACAGGCCTGAAAGTCCAAATTTCAGCAGGCCCAGTGGAGAGGAAATGATCGCTTCTCCTTTAAACAGGTGACCACGCCCCCTCCTAACTTTCTCGCACTCTGTACATTTAGTGTTTTATTATTTCCTGTAATGATATATATTTTTTTGATGATTATTGTTGAGGGTCGCCAATTCCTCCTATTGGGCTTTGTCTTTGTGTGAACACAAACACGATGATTTGATTGGCTGATCATCATCCCATAACCATGATTTGATTGGCTGATGTAAATATTGAGGATAAAATTGTGAGGGCAGAAGAAGTGAAGACGGCAAAAGTGATTGGCCGGAATGACATTTGTGATGATTTGATTGGCTGAGCATGGAATGTGATAAGAACGCCCCTCACTTCACACAAGTGTGATTTTTGTTGGAATCAGTGTTTGACTGAACTCTGTTGCTGTTTTACATTAATGTCTAATAAACTATTAAATCAATCCTGTCAATAGAGGCCTCCATTCTCCTGATCTTTTGTTTTTCTCCTCATGTTAAAACCTTAAAGGACAACTTTGGGGTTTTTCAACCAAGGTTCATGTTTTAGGTTATTAGAGAAAGTAAAAGATGTGTGTTATATATTTTTTCATTTGCTGCTTTATTTTGTTTAAAAAAGTTTAGCTAGTTTAACATTGCTAGGAACTTGCTTTCTGAGGTACTGCTGGGATTTGAACCCAGGGTCTCCTGTTTACTAAACAGGCGCTTTCACCAGCTAAGCCACAGTACCTGCCCAAAAGCCTGATGTTAGAGATAGAAGATGTTATTCTCTGATAAAGTAAATTAGTTATTAAAGTTCTAAACACATTCATATTTAAACTTGCATGCTATATTTTACATATGGAACAAGAAAAGTCTCAATTGCGATTAGAACTGTAGCCAACAGCACAACATACTGGACACATTCAACATGTAGAGAGCAGGGCTATGACACACTGCACTTTGTAGCATATTTGCATATCGTTGAACTGGACCTCATCTACATATTGAAATGATCAGATTCTAATAGTTTAGACCACACTTCCGTATCATCAAATGACAATTGGCTTCGCCCGATGTGGGGCTCGAACCCACGACCCTGAGATTAAGAGTCTCATGCTCTACCGACTGAGCTAACCAGGCACGAGTACCATTTTCACAGCTCCATTATTTCACCGAATGTAAAGAGGTCTCTGAAAGAAAAACGATTGTGGGCAATACACAAAATTGCTAGGAACTTGCTTTCTGAGGTATTGCTGGGATTTGAACCCAGGGTCTCCTGTTTACTAAACAGGCGCTTTCACCAGCTAAGCCACAGTACCTGCCCAAAAGCCTGATGTTAGAGATAGAAGATGTTATTCTCTGATAAAGTAGATGAGTTATTAAAGTTCTACATTCATATTTCAACCTAAATGTCATATTTTACATATGGAACAATTAAGAAAAGTCTCCATTGTGATTAGAACTGTAGCCAACAGCGCCACTTCCCGTATCATCAAAAGACTATTGGCTTCGCCCGATGTGGGGCTCGAACCCACGACCCTGAGATTGAGTCTCATGCTCTACCGACTGAGCTAACCAGGCACGAGTACCATGTTCACAGCTCCATTCTTTTACCGAATGTAAAGAGGTCTGTGAAAGAAAAACTATTGTGGGCAATACACAACATTGCTAGGATCTTGCTTTCTGAGGTACTGCTGGGATTTGAACCCAGGGTCTCCTGTTTACTAAACAGGCGCTTTCACCAGCTAAGCCACAGTACCTGCCCAAAAGCCTGATGTTAGAGATAGAAGATGTTATTCTCTGATAAAGTAGATGAGTTATTAAAGTTCTACATTCATATTTCAACCTAAATGTCATATTTTACATATGGAACAAGAAAAGTCTCCATTGTGATTAGAACTGTAGCCAACAGCGCAACCTAGTGGACACATTCAACCTGTAGAGAGCAGGGCTATGACACATTTTCTGCACTTTGTAGCATATTTGCATATAGTTGAACTGGACCTCATCTACATATTGAAATGATCAGAGTCTAATAGTTTAGTCCACACTTCCCGTATCATCAATAGACTATTGGCTTCGCCCGATGTGGGGCTCGAACCCACGACCCTGAGATTAAGAGTCTCATGCTCTACCGACTGAGCTAACCAGGCACGAGTACCATGTTCACAGCTCCATTCTTTCACCAAATGTAAGGAGGTCTGTGAAAGAAAAACTATTGTAGGCAATACACAACATTGCTAGGAACTTGCTTTCTGAGGTACTGCTGGGATTTGAACCCAGGGTCTCCTGTTTACTAAACGCAAGTTATCTATATAACTATGGTTCTATGAATACCGGATGACCGCCAGAGGCGGTGTTTTCAACACCTGGATATACATCACGCGCTCGCGCATTGGTCGAATATTAATACCAACACTGTCACTCGTGACCACCTGTGGGCGTGAACCACCGATATAGGTGCCCAGTCCACAGGGATCATCCTCATGAAATCTTTTCGTCGGGATTCCGAGTGACAATGAACTCTGGCGGTCATCCGGTATTCATAGAACCATAGTTATATAGATAACTTGCCTTCTATTTCATACCTACTGACCGCCAGAGGCGGCGTTTTCAACACCTGGATGACTCATACCAACAAGGTCACGAGGAATCTGCACTCACCGAACCTCAGTTGCAGGTTGAAGAGGCGGACAGCACTGCCGTCGCCACAGGGTGAGGGGTGGTCACATTCACCCTGTAGAAGCGGGCAAACGTGCACGAAGAGGCCCATGTCGCTGCAGCACAGATATCGGCCAGCGGGACACCCCTCAACGCGGCCCAGGAGGTGGAGACACTCCGAGTTGAGTGGCACCTGACAGGGGGAGCCGGCAGGCCTCGGTGCTTGTAGGCCTGCAAAACTGCGTCCACCACCCAGTGGGAAAGCCGTTGTTTAGAGACCCTTTCTGTGTCCTCCATATCACAGGAAGAGGGCGTCTGACTTCCGAAAGCCTGTCGTCCTGGCGATGTACTGCCTCAGGACCCGGATGGGACACAGCCCAGCGGCAGGGAATAGCCCCTCCGCTCCCGGCTGCGGGGTGAAAGCCGCCAACCTGACTGGCTGGTTGACGTGGAAGGCTGAGATCCTCTTGGGGAGAAAAGAGGGGTTGGGCCACAGTGTGACCCCAGATCCGTCCGCAGCCCACCTAACACACTCGTTAGCTACTGACAGGGCATGGAGCTCCCCCACCCGCTTGGCGGATGTGATGGCAAGGAGGAAGGCAGTCTTGACTGATAACCACTTGAGGTCAGCTCGCTCCAGTGGCTCGAAAGGTGCTGATCACAGGGCTTCCAGCACCATAGGCAAGTCCCATGAAGGCACTCGGGTGACGTGTGGGGGGTGCAACCTGACGGCCCCTTTCAGGAAGCTACCCACCCATGGGTGAGACCACAGGGTACGCCCGTCGACTGGCACATGCCGGGCTGAAATGGCGGCCAGATACACTTTCACTGTATTGGGTTGAAGACTCTTATCCAGCAGTGTCTGCAGGTAGTGGAGCAGCACCGGGACAGAGCACGTGGCTGGGTCCACACATTGTTCCTCACACCAGCCAGAGAACAGCTTCCATCTGTTCGCATAAAGCGCTCTAGTGGAGGGCGCCCTAGCGCTGAGTATGGTGCAGATAACTGAAGGATCACAGGAGTTTAGTAGGAGGTCCGGCCCTTCAGGGGCCAAACATGGAGCCGAAGTCGGTCCGGACAGGGGTGCCAGATGCGGCCCCCTACTTGAGAGAGGAGATCCTGCCTCGACGGCAGAGGCCAAGGCGTCCCGTCGAGGAGTTGCTGGATCATGGGGAACCAAATCCTCCCAGGCCAGTATGGTGCCACCTATCCTGTGCAGTGTGAGCTTGATTAGTGGGAGTGGAGGGAACGCGTGTGTGACGTACCCAAATGTGTAGTCACATTTTTGTTTTATTATATACGTGTTTTTGTATTTTGAACAGCCTTATTGTGTCTTGGGAATGAGCAGGGAGTCTGTTGTATGAATGGACCTATTCCACGTTCCGCTACCAGGTGGCAATTGCGTTTTTGTGAGACAGTTTAGATAGTTGGTCTGGTGACGTATTTCTTCAGATGACAAGGAAGAGAGAAACAACGACACTGAAACTGACTCTGTCTTCCGTTTTTCCCTGTTTATTCAGGTAAATATAGTATTAGGACATAAAACATGTTTACTATGAGCACTTTGTACTATAAAACAAAGCTTGTCTTGGTTTTATGCCAGAAATGACGTGATTCTGTAGTAGTTTGATGTGCGTAGTTGAATCTAGACCTAAGTAGTCAGATTCATGGCAGCCATTACTGCTGCTGCTCAAAATTGGTTGTTTTTGTTGTATAATTTATATAAATGAACCAAGGTTATTATTAATGTTCAAAATGTCAAACTATACTTTTGGTCACTGCTAAGGGGATATCTGCTGTAACCCTGCTGTAACCCTGCTGACTGGTCGCTGACAGGTCGCTGCGTTCAGATGAGACTCGCTAGCCTGTTTTAGCCTGTTTTATCGTATTTTTATTATATGATTTTAAGCAGTCCTTTTAGATTTGTACTGTTTGATGGCCATATTTCATCATGGTCGAAGATCAGCTTCAATAACAACCTCAATCGCCTGCTATCCTGCAACGCCGATTCAACTACAAACAGTACTGGGACTTCTCAACGCATCGGGACCCTAGTGTGTAAGTACTGCTGGATCTCAACCCATCCGTTTTCACCTTTAACAGCAATAACATCTGATCAACGCACTGGACTCCTCTTGGAGTCCTTGCGTGTAAGTAGCCGCCTCTAGCTGTTGGCTAACAGCATAGCCCCGGGCTAACAACAACAACAACAACAACAACAACATATCTCTATCTCCTGTACTGTGTACTGGCAGCTATTGTTCTGTTTCCATAGATGGCTCCACTTACCCCTGATGTCTCTGCACTCCTGCTTAGGATTGGAGCTGCTAAACCTCTTTTTATCCTTTTATGCTATCGCCCACCTGCAGGTTCAAAAAATGAGTTTTTAACAGAATTCTCAGATTTTTTATCCTCTGTTGTTTTAATGACTGACAACCTGGTCGTGACCGGCGATTTCAACCTGCACATAGAAAATCCCTCTGATAACTCTGCCGCTGAATTTATTAATATTACACAATCTTTAAATCTCACACAGCATGTATCCGGACCTACACATGATCAAGGTCACACATTGGATCTCGTCTTCACTCTGGGTCTAAAACTCAACTCTCTTTATCTGGGTGAGTTTTTTCTCTCTGACCACAAATACATTATTTTTAACATTGATTTCGCCATTGAATCTCAACCCATCAAACGCTCTATCCGCTCTCGCCATCTAAATAACACCTCTGCAGGAAAGTTTGCCTCTGTTTTTGCAGCCCTTACCACCAATGAAACTGTCCCCACTGACACAAATGACCTTGTTTCCCATTTTAACTCCCTTTGTTTATCTACCCTAGATATAATCGCCCCCCTCAAAATAAAAAATAAAGGTTCCAGTGCCAACCCCTCCCCATGGATGAATGACGACATCCGCAGTCTAAAAAGGGAATGCCGAAAGGTAGAGCGGCGGTGGAAGAAATCTAGGGAAACCGTCCATTTCACACATATGAAGGAACTTTTATTTGCTTTTAACCAAAAAATTGATGAGGCCAGATCCACATATTTCTCCAATTTAATCAACCTCAATAAACACAAGCCAAAAGCCCTTTTTGCAGTCATTAACACTTTAGTAAACCCAGCTCCCCCCCCTATTCCTGTTTTCTCTGACGCTGACTGTGAATGTTTCTTATCATTTTTTATACACAAAGTTGACAATATTAGGTCTAATATCACCCCATCTAGCATAACCATAGCTGTCCTTCCTCCTCAAGTTCCCTCTTTTTCCCAGTTTAACATCATCTCCTTAGTTGATCATGCACCTATTGTGTCACATATGCACCCCTCCTCTAGTCCTATTGACACCATTCCTACTGCGCTTTTTAAAGACGTTTTTAACAGCCTTGGCCCTCATATTCTGGAAATCATCAACAGCTCCCTATCCTCCGGTTCTGTCCCCGATCACTTTAAACATGCTATTATTCAGCCTCTTTTAAAAAAAACCTAGCCTTGACCCCCTTGTTTTCAGCAACTATAGACCTATCTCCAAACTCACTTTCATTTCAAAATTATTAGAAAAAGTAGTCTGCACACAATTATTACAGTTTCTCAACCAAAATATCCTATTTGACAAATTCCAGTCCGGTTTTCGTCAGATGCACAGCACTGAGACCGCTCTCCTAAGAGTCTCCAGTGACATCCTTATGAGGGCAGATGTTGGTGAGTGTTCAGTGCTGCTGCTCCTCGACCTAAGTGCAGCTTTTGACACCATTGACCATGCCATTCTCCTCGATCGTCTCCATCAGTGGGCTGGTTTAACTGGGCTGGCCCTGAATTGGTTCTCCTCGTACCTGTCTGGTAGAAGCGTAGCTGTTGCTGTTGACAGTTTTGCCTCCCCCTCAGCTCCCCTGACCTGTGGGGTCCCCCAGGGTTCCATACTTGGTCCAATTCTGTTTTCCCTTTACATGCTCCCCCTAGGCACCCTTATCAACACTTTCGAAGGCATCTCATATCACTGTTACGCCGACGACACGCAATTATATATTTCTTTTAAACAAAATAACCTCTCCAAACTCTCAATCATGCATGACTGCTTAACCGCCATAAATAACTGGATGACAAAAAATTTCCTTCAACTAAACGCAGACAAAACAGAAATACTTATCATAGGCCCTGAAACTATCTCCAACTCAATCCGTCAATCCCTTGGTCCACTGGCAACTAACGTCAAACCCATAGCTCGAAACCTGGGTGTCTTTTTTGACACCCAGATGAACCTCGAATGTCACATCAAAAAGATCACCCAATCCTGCTTCTATCATCTGCGCAACATTGCAAAAATCAAGTCAATTCTGTCACCCCAAGACCTGGAAAAAATCATACACTCATTCATATCCTCCCGCTTGGACTACTGTAACGGTCTCTATACAATGCTTAACCATTCATCTCTATCCCGACTTCAACTGATTCAAAACACTGCAGCCAGAATACTCACAAACACCAACCGTAGGGCCCACATTACCCCTGTTTTAGCCTCGTTGCATTGGCTTCCAATTAAGGCCAGAATTGATTTTAAATTTATTTTAACAACCTATAAAGCTTTAAACGGGCTGGCCCCATCTTATATTTGTGACCTACTGCCGCCAAAGTCAAATGTTCGACCCCTTAGGTCCTCAGACAAATATCTACTGAAGATACCGGGGTCAAACCTAAGAACAAAGGGCGACCGGGCTTTCGCAGTGGTTGCCCCTACTCTCTGGAACGCCCTGCCCCTCATGATAAAAAACGCTGAGTCAGTTGACTCTTTTAAAAGACAGTTAAAGACACATTTATTCCGTATTTATTTTCCCATGTAGCTCTTACCCGATTTATTTTTCATACCTATGTTTTTGCGACTCTGCCTCTATAGTTTACCATTTCACATGCCTACATTTTCAGTTTTGCCTTGTTTATTCTTCGTTACATTTGTTATTGTCTTTTTACTTTTTTGTGCTATGTTTTTCCTGTTTGTTTTTAACTTGTTGATTGCTTGTTCCATGTTCTGTTCAGCACCTTGTGACTTTGTCTTGAAAGGTGCTTTTACAAATAAAATTTACTTACTTACTTACTATAAGTATAAGTCAATGTCTAGTCTGCCTGTCTGCAAGTTTGAAGAGAAAGCACGCATAGTCAAGTACTTGGCCTGGCCATGGTGTGATAGGAAACTTAGCATACTATTGTCCCATATGAGAGGCCACTTGATTAACGTCACTCTGAATGCATCTGCTATTTCTATGTTAAATCTCTATCAGTCTAGAACTTTCCATTGTGTAGCCTACTCTTGGTCACTGACACTGAGTGAAACTCTTAACTCTGAAACTTAAGAACTACTTTTAAACTAGTCTAAACTATTAAATAGTTATAATCATATATAGTTATATATGCTATAACTATTAATAAGGAGTGCAATTTGTATGGATTGAAAACGTACTATGAGATTATAAGATTACAGTTTACTCGTTTGGGTTTAAAACTGTTTTAATCACCTTCTAAATAATCTGTTCAGATTCATGCTTAGTTCCGTTTTAAACATTGCTTAGATATTAACTATGGTCATGGTATGTTTAGTTTTTCATTTAAGTTGTTTAACTACAGAGGTCCGTGTAATAATTAGTCACTTCTGTACAGAGTTATAACAGTTAAAACAGGAAGAAGCTTGTCCTAGGAGAGGTCCCGCCTCTCTCTCTGACCGGAAGGAGGCGGGGCTCCCAAAGTAGATATGGACGGGGAGCGCAGGCTCAAACGAGACTCGTGTGGTGGGATCCGGTCTCGTCATCTGGTCAGCAGAGATCCGTGTGTGTTTTACCCATCTGGAGTCCGAGGGGTTTTTCCCTTTGTTAAACTGTCGTTGCCGTGTGGACTGCTTTGCAAATAAAGTCGTCTCTTCCAAAACCAGCTGAGCCGTTCTGAGTGTTTTCCCTGTACGCCGTTAAACGCTGTGAAAGCGGGTGAGATTTTACCACATTTTCACTGACAGTATTTGTGTTGCTCCCTTGCTGGTAAAAGCTCCTGTTGTAATGTTAAATGTGTTTCTACTGTGTACATTGAGACATGTTATTTTCGTTTTTATATATGTAATAATCCTCTCCAGTATGCCTTGAAATGTATCTTGTAGCCTAGTATGTAGCATTGTAGCTTGTCAGTACAGTGTTAACCTGTTTTAAGAACAGAAGCAATTTAATTTGATGAGAATGTGATTTCATGATAAAGATAATTCATGGTTATATAAATAAGTGCATGGAGACATGACAGTTAAAAAAGAAGTAATTCTAAGCAACATATTGGTAAAAGCCAAACAGTATATTACAGTATTTTGATGCTGAGAAAAGTAAACATATGGGAATATGAATGGAAAATATGTATTGTGATGTTGATGAATATGTATATGTATAAGAAAAGATGGATTTATTGATATTGTGTGAAATTGTGAATGTTCATACAGTAATTGAAACTCTTTAAAACAAAGAAAGAAAAGCAAATGGTAATTGAACCTGAATAATTGTTAATAAATGAGATGACAAGGAAGAGAGAAACAACGACACTGAAACTGACTCTGTCTCCCGTTTTTCCCTGTTTATTCAGGTTAACCTGGCAGATCAGTTACAAAATATATATCTGTTTATTCAGCCACACCCCTGGGGCGTGTAACACGTACAGCAGGCCGTCCCGAGGCCAGGGGTGGGCCAGTGCGTCCTGCCCCAACGGGCTGGATGGTTCGGTCAGGGAGAACCACTGAGGACAGTGCGTCGACGCGCTCGAGGCGAACAGGTCCACTCCAGCTTTCCCGAACCTCCTCCATATCTCCCGAACCACTGCAGGATTCAGCCTCCATTCCCCCGGAGGAGGGCATCCACGTGAAAGCAGGTCTGCAGCCTGGTTGTTCAGCCCTGGGAGATGCACCGCTCTGAGACTCGCCAAGCGAGGGAACGCCCACCGAAGGAGTCTCTGGGCCTCCTGCAGAGACTGCTCGGATCTGACGCCTCCCTGATGGTTTACATGGTAAACAGTGGACGTATTGTCTGTCCGGACAAGGACGTGTTTCCCTTCTAGGGCAGGAAGGAAGTGCCTGAGGGCAAGCCACACTGTACGGACCTCGAGTACATTTATGTGCTGCTGCCTCCGCCGAGGGTCCCAGGTCCCTCTGACAGTTCTGTGTTCCCACACGGCCTGAGAGGGACGCATCCGTCACAATAACCTCCCGGCGGGAGGGTATTGAGCCCAAGACGACCCCGCGGCAAAGGTCTTGCCGTTTTTTCCAAGGATCCAGCAACCGCCGGCACTGGCTGGATGTACTCACCAGCCTCTTCTGGTGCCTCTTGGGGTCGAGGCCCAAGACGTTGGTCCACCCCTGTAGAGGGCGCAAAGAAAGAAGCCCCAGGGGCACGATTGTGGATGCAGCCGTCAGCATGCCTAGCAACCTGAGGAGCTGGCCATATGTCACCCTTGTACCCCCTTGGACACGGGAGACAAGCTCTAGGATGTCGTCCACCCGCCGCGGGGAGGGGCAAGCTTTCATCGAGACAGAGTTGATGGCAATGCCGATGAAAACTACGTCCTGCCGAGGAGTCAGAGAGCTCTTGGTGAAATTCACCGTGAGTCCCAGTTGTTCCACATGGTCCAGAAGGGCAGCCGTGTCGCAGAGCACCCTCTCTCGACTCGAAGCGGCCAGGAGCCAATCGTCCAGGTATGGAAGGATCCGCATACCTCCGGCTTGTAGCGGGGCAAGCGCTGCTGCCATGCACCTGGTGAAGACCCGGGGGGAGAGAGAGAGCCCGAACGGGAGCACCCGGAATTGGTAAGCCTGCCCCATGAAGGCAAAGCGAAGGAACTCCCTGTGGTGTGGTGCCACTGGCACGTGGAAATAAGCATCTTTCAGGTCGATGCTCGTGAACCAGTCGTTGGCTGACACGGACTGGAGAACGTCCACCGTTCGCAGCATCCGAAAAGAAAACACCTTCAGGTACTGGTTCAGTCGCCTGAGGTCGAGGATCGGCCGAAGCCTGCCATCCTTTTTTGGAACTAGAAAGTAAAAAGAGTAGTACCCTCTTAGTTGAGCTGCACCAGGTACACTTTCTATGGCTCCCTTTTGTAGGAGCTCTGTAATTTCCTGACTGAGGGCTTGAGCCCTCAGTGGGTCGTCGACCACGGTCATTCTTACGCCGCTGAATGGCGGGGGCCGACGTCTGAACTGGATCCTGTAACCCCTGGATAGCGTCGATAGCACCCAAGGGTCTGGGGTTAAGGCTTCCCAGCAGGTGAGATGTTGTGGGGTGAACCTGCTGGGGCCTGGGTCCGGGGGGGTCACGTCCGACTCCCCCGGGCCTGAGATGGTCCGGAGAAACGCCTGTTAGAGGCCCCACGCCTAGGCGCCCTGCCTGTGGGTGCCCGAAAGGTAGGCTGCGGGGGGTCCTGTTGGGGTCGGCCCTGCCGAGGGAAGGAACTTCTGCCACTCGAGGAACGTCTAACGCTCGCGGCTGGGTAGGAAGGAGCCGAGTATCTGCCAGCCCGGGACGCAGACCTGTCAGATCCCTGACGCAGGTCAGCATACTGCTTCCTGGACTTCTGTGCCTGTACACTACGCTCCAGGGCTTCTTGAGCTGCGGGTCCAAACACCGCCCCTGGAACGACAGGCAGCTTTAGGAGCGAATCTCTGCATCTGCTCGACAATGGGGACAGGGCGAGCCATACCTGGCGACGGGCCATGGTCAGAGTGGACATCAGTCTTCCAAGTTCCCTGGTCATATAGGCAAATGTCCTGAGGGAAACGTCGCTCAGGCTCTGTGTCGGGGCATCAGCCCCCGCCGTCTGGAGAGACTGGGATAGGGCCAGGACAAGATGTGAAAGGGAGTTGCCGAGACGCGCCATACGAGCTGCTGTGTCGTAGCTCTTTGTCAGGAAGTCGTCCGTGACTCTGCACTGCGCTCGTGGACAACGAGCATCAGGCCTGAGGGCCTCGTCTGGGGACACTACCAGAGAAGCAATGGTCTCACCAATTGGAGGCATGTGGTCCAAACCCAATGCGGCCGCACCCTCCATGGCCAACAAGGCCCTGCAGTCCCGTGGGAGGTGGAGCTTGGACTTCGGATCCCCCCAAGACGACTGGAGTCCCCTTATGAAGTCTGCAGAGGGAGGCACACTGAAGGACGCCGGCTGTTCAGTGCCCTTAAAAAAGGCATTTTGAATTGGGGCTGTATTCCCAGAGGCGTCAAGCCCCAGCCGTGACAAAGCCACCAGGATGGTCTGCCTGGTTAAAGAGACTTCGTCCCCAGGCATCTGAGCAGCATCCCCCTCCGGCGCCAGAGAACTCGTCTCTGAGCAGTGGGGCGAATGTGCCCCCCCCTCGTCCTCTTCCTGGTCCTCAAGACTAGTGAAGAGGGAGTCAGAGGCTGTGATGGAAATGGCATCTTCATCTCGCCCTCTGTCCTCCCTGGCATGACCATTGTGGTCATCTCTGCCCCGGCGCCGAGGCACTGAAGCCATTGTATCGGCGGTAGGGACACCAGGCTGCAGATTGAGCAGGAGGGCCTTAATCTGTGCAAATTCAGAGGCCAACGTGTCCACCTTGTGGGCCAAGGGGTCATCGCTGGTGACAGTGGCTTCTTTAACCACAGTGGCTACTTTGGGCTTCTTTGAGCCCTTGGCCATTGACCTCACACCCTTGCGCTTACGGGGATCACTCACCGGGCTCAAGGTGGGCATTACTGAGCAAGCTGTGACGTTCTCCACTGCAGCCAGCCTCGCAACCCTTGCCGCATAGGGCATGCTGGCACAGTTGGTACAGGCCTCCTCTGTCAGTGCCTGTCTTAGATGGGCAATGCCGAGGCAGCCCGGGCACATATCATGGCCATCTTCCAGACTCAGTAAGGCCGAGCATTCAGTACAGATGCTGTCCATGATGGCAAGCGGTGGAGCGAGACTCACTCTCAGTGCTTGTGTTAGGTGACGCGATGGAGCGAGACACACTCTAAGCGTTTGTGTTAGGTGACGCGGTGGAGCGAGACACACTCTCAGTGCTTAAGTTATTAATTAATTAACTGAAGTATTCACACCGTAGCAGCCCTTTCTGAAATACGGTGGCAGGCTGCAGAGCGTAGGGCACTCTCAAAGCTCATATCAACTCTCAAATATATATATATATAAATGCCAGAATAGAACAGACAATTAAAGAAATAAATCACATCAGCCCTCGGCGTTGAATGGATTAACCAAAAAATAACCACACTGTAGCAGCCCTTGCTGAAATACAGTGGCAGGCGGCAGAGCCAAGCCTATATTAATGCAAAAATAGAACAGGGCAATTAATAGAAAATAAATCAAATCATCCCTCTGCGTTGAATGGGTTAACCAATACAACCAAAATATAACCACACCGTAGCAGCCCTTGCTGAAACACAGTGGCAGGCGGCAGAGCCAAGCCTATATTAATTCCAAAATAGAACAGGGCAATTAATAAGAAATAAATCAAATCATAAAAAAAAATAGCCGCACTGGCAGGCAGCAGAACACTGTCAATGCCTATTCAACTTTTAAACGGGACAGTAATCCAGTAGACTACAACGATAGAGGTGGAGCGAGGTACACTCTCGTTGCTCACGTCAGCAGCACAAACACAGCACGCAAACGTGCGGCACCGGTTTCAAACACGTTGACAAACAATAGTAGGACGTAATCAATATACTATTGTGGTAAATTCTCTCCCGCTTTCACAGCGTAACGGCATTCAGGGAAACACTCAGAATGGCTCAGATGGTTTGGAAGAGACGGCTTTATTTGCAAGCAGTCCACACGGCAAAGACAATTAAACAAAGAGAAAACTCCTTGGACTCCCTTGGGTAAAACACACACAGCTCTCTGCTGACCAAATGACGAGAACCGGAACCCAAAACAAGAGTCCCGTTTGAGACTGCGCTCCCATCCATATCTATTTTGGAGTCCCGCCTCCTCCGGAAATGGAATCAGGCGTTTCCTGACTTTTGACCAATGACGTCTGAGGTCTGGCCATTTCCGGTCAGAGAGAGGCGGGACCTCTGCTATGTGAGCACAAAGCTTCTTACTGTTTTAACTGAGTTATAACTCTATACAGAAGTGACTAATTGTTACACTGACCAATGTAGTTAAACAACAGAACTTAAATGCCAAACTAAAACATACTATGACCATAGTTAATATCTAAGCAATGTTTAAAACGGAACTAAGCATGAATCTGAACAGATTACTTAGAAGGTGATTAAAACTGTTTTAACCCCAAACGAGTAAGCTATAATCTTATAATCTCATAGTACATTTTCAATCAATACAAATTGCACTCCTTATTAATAGTTATAACGTTTCTCATACTTCTATAACCATTAATAGGGCCATACTTTGTCCACAGTCTAAGTTTTAAACTGTAGATTGTTTCACTCCTTGCAAGTTTAGCTCACTGGTTACTCACATAAATAGAACATTCCAGCTCTCTCCAGGAGACCGAGCCTCAAAGGATTTTAAGACAATGGCAACTGTGAAGTGTGAATGACTGTCTGAGACGTTGAAAGGAGCGCCTTTTGTTGAAGATAGCACCTTCAAATTTGCTGGTTCATTTATAGAATTATACAACACTATCCAGCTACAACGATAGCGGAGGAGCGAGGGACACTCTCGTTGCTACGTTAGCACAAACACACGTTGTCAAACAACAGCAGGAAGTAATCCATATACTATCCAGCTACAACGATAGCGGAGGAGCGAGGAACACTCTCGTTGCTACGTTAGCACAAACACACGTTGTCAAACAACAGTAGAAAGTAATAAATAAACTATCCGGCTACAACGATAGCGGTGGAGCGAGGGACACTCCTGTTGCTCACGTTAGCACAAATACAGCGCGCAAACATGCAGCGCTGGTTCCAAACACAGTTGTCAAACAACAGTATAAAGAATAGGTTACTCACGTGCGAGCTGCTCACAGAAACACTTCGTTGTTCCTACAGAACGCACGCCAGCAGCGGCGGCGGGGCGAGAGGCACCCTCAATGCTGCAGTCTGTCACTTCAACTTAAAAATGGTGCATTTATATAGCGCCTTTATCCAAGGCGCTTTACATAGATTGTGCATTACATTCACCCATTCATACACCGATGGCAGCGGAAACCATGCAAGGCACCAACTAGCACATCCGGAGCAATTAGGGGTTCAGTGTCTTGCTCAAGGACACTTCGACAGTAACTCTGGGGGAGCCCGGGTTTGAACTGGCAACCTTGCGGTTGCCATCCAGGCACTCTACCCCTGAGCCACCGCCGCCCCTTACCTCACAGTGACAAAGTTATCCGTATCGAACGCACGGGGGGAACCCCAGTCATGAAAATGCAAACAAACTACGCGTCTCAGGAGGGCACAAGGCAGCTCCAACCGCGTTGGTTTTGAGACACCAAAGCGTAGCTGTTCTAGTTTCCAACGACCTGCACTTTCGAGGCGAAAAGATGAAAAAGGATGATCCCTGTGGACTGGGCACCTATATTGGTGGTTCACGCCCACAGGTGGTCACGAGTGACAGTGTTGGTATTAATATTCGACCAATGCGCGAGCGCGTGATGTATATCCAGGTGTTGAAAACACCAGTAGGTATGAAATAGAACAGGCCCTTTCACCAGCTAAGCCACAGTACCTGCTCAAAAGCCTGATGTTAGAGATAGAAGATGTTATTCTCTGATAAAGTAGATGAGTTATTAAAGTTCTACATTCATATTTCAACCTAAATGTCATATTTTACATATGGAACAAGAAAAGTCTCCATTGTGATTAGAACTGTAGCCAACAGCGCAACCTAGTGGACACATTCAACCTGTAGAAAGCAGGGCTATGACACATTTTCTGCACTTTGTAGCATATTTGCATATAGTTGAACTGGACCTCATCTACATATTGAAATGATCAGAGTCTAATAGTTTAGTCCACACTTCCCGTATCATCAAAAGACTATTGCCTTCGCCCGATGTGGGGCTCGAACCCACGACCCTGAGATTAAGAGTCTCATGCTCTACCGACTGAGCTAACCAGGCACGAGTAACATTTTCACAGCTCCATTATTTCACCGAATCTAAAGAGGTCTGTGAAAGAAAAAGTATTGTGGGCAATACACAATAGTTAAGAACTTGCTTTCGGAGGTACTGCTGGGATTTGAACCCAGGGTCTCCTGTTTACAAGACAGGCACTTTCACCGCTAAGCCACAGATGTTAGAGATGGAAGATGTTATTCTCTGATAAAGTAGATGAGTTATTAAAGTTCTACATTCATATTTCAACCTAAATGTCATATTTTACATATGGAACAAGAAAAGTCTCCATTGCGATTAGAACTGTAACCAACAGCACAACCTACTGGACACATTCATCATATAGAGAGCAGGGCTATGACACACTGCACTTTGTAGCATATTTGCATATCGTTGAACTGGACCTCATTTACATATTGAAATGATCAGAGTCTAATAGTTTAGTCCACACTTCCGTATCATTAAATAACAATTGGCTTCGCCCGATGTGGGGCTCAAACCCACGACCCTGAGATTAAGAGTCTCATGCTCTACCGACTGAGCTAAACAGGCACAAGTAACATTTTCACAGCTCCATTATTTCACCGAATGTAAAGAGGTCTGTGAAAGAAAAACTATTGTGGGCAATACACAATAGTTAAGAACTTGCTTTCGGAGGTACTGCTGGGATTTGAACCCAGGGTCTCCTGTTTACAAGACAGGCACTTTCACCGCTAAGCCACAGTACCTGCCTACTAGCATGATGTTATTGATGACCTGAGATTAAGAGTCTCATGCTCTACCGACTGAGTTTACCAGGCACACATACTATTTTATCTCTAAAAATGTTATCCCACGATTTTGTAACTCAGTTTTTTCTTTTCACCCAGTGCCAATTATCTAATGCAATCCTGGGCGCTACACTTCCTCTGCCAACCTGGGGGGGCAGCGGACTCATGCCTCCTTCTATGCATGAGGAGTCCAAGCTGCTTCTTTTCACCTGACAGAGGGGAATTTCCCCAGCCGGACGTAGCGCGTGGAAGGGACACGTTATTTCGACCAGTTCCTTTCCCCTCCATCAGGCGCCCCGGCTGGCCAGGGGGAGGTAGTTTTAGAGACCAGGATTACGGCATGTTTTTGTGAGGGTATCTACCCTAGGGGACACGGGGAGAACATGCAAACTCCACACAGAAAGGCCCTATCGCCAACCCCCGCCTCGGGTATGGGGGCACACATACTATTTATACAGATGCATTATTTCACCAGAAGCATCTCTGGAAATCCAAGCATGCAACATGTCAAGAGGTTCATGAAAGAAAAACTATTGTGAGCAATAAACAGCATTGTTAGGAACTTGCTTTCTGAGGTACTGCTGGGATTTGAACCCAGGGTCTCCTGTTTACGAAACAGGCGCTTTCACCAGCTAAGCCACAGTACCTGCCCAAAAGCCTGACGTTAGATATAGAAGATGTTATTCTCTGATAAAGTAAATTAGTTATTAAAGTCTTCTTCTTCTTCTTCTTGCAGTTTTCCGGCAGACTAGATGCCTTCCGGCACATTGCTGCCTCCCACTGGTCGGGAGTATACCTCCTTTCTGTCCATTATAACTACTATACTAGCAGTCTTGTTGCTGCCATGAAATTGAGCACCGTTTTGACAGTCTTTGCCTGGTTTTCCGTTGGGTTCAGGAGTTTTTTGAGCGTCACACTGCTTGTGTGGTCACTTGCCACTGCCGCAAACATCCCCTCTCTTTCCTCGGTGTATTGGGTGCACTCCATGAGAACATGCTCCACTGTTTGGTCCTTTTTGCACGTGCTGCACAGTCCATCTGGGTGCTTCCCATGCCAGTCCACAGTGTCCCAGCCTCAGTCTTGTCATTGTCACTGACTGCCTTCTTTCTGCCCCAAGATAGCATGCCCCTTTCTTTACACTGTTCTGTATCTTGAAATACTGCCTTCCTTTCTTTCCCCTTTCCCACTGTTCCTGCCAGCCTGCTGTTATTTTCCTTTTAATGATGGATCTGCACTCATATGCACCTATTGCTATGTTTATGTCTATTGCCCTGCTAGTGACTTTTCCGCTGCCCTATCCGCCATCTCGTTCCCTTCCACCCCCACATGGGCTGGTACCCAGAGGAAGCCTACTTCCCCTCCTACTTTCTCTATCCTGTAGAGGTGGACCAACAGCTCCACCATCAAGTCTGACCGAGCGCCCAGCTTTCCTTCCCCCATGTTCATAAGTACTGAGGCCGAGTCCGAGCATATGACCACCTGTCTAGGCTTCGCCTCCTCCACCCACTTCAATGCCCAGATTATTGCCATCAGCTCTGTTGTGAATACTGAGACCCCCTCAGACAGCCTCTTGTTTACCGACACCTCCATTTTAGGTATTGCATACGCAAAACCTGGCTTCCCTGACTCAGGGTCTTTGGCCCCATCCGTGTATATCTGGAGGTGGTGTTCCCAGGTGCTATCTAGCCTTTTAGCTACCATGTCACTGTAGAACGTGCTGCCCTGCTCTTTTTTTGCCTCAAATAGGCTTAGGTCTATTACTGGTGTCGGTAATAACCAAGTCGGTACCACTGGCCAGTGCACTATAGGGGCCAGCCCCACCGCTCCCAACTCCAGCTTCTCCATCTCCTTGTTCATTTTAAAGATGAAGCACTCTTGCTTGCCTTTAGCCCCTCCCCCCTCCCATGCGTCTTGCAGCACTGCTATAGCTGGGTTCTCCCCTAGGTGTCCCCTGAGCTTGCTGATATACTGCATGGCCAGCTTTGTCCTCCGCATCTCTAGTGGAGTCTCTCCCATCTCTATCTGTAAGGCTGGTATTGGGGTGGTGCGGCGGGCTCCACAACACACTCTCAAAGCCTTTGCCTGTACTACCTCTAGCTTCTTCAGGTGACTCTTGGCTGCTGTTCCATAGCACAGACATCCATAGTCTACCTTAGACCTGACCATTGCTCTATATACCATTATTTGGGTTAGCTGGTCTGCTCCCCACAAGCTTCCCGAGATGCACCTCATCACATTGATCACCTTTCCACACTTGTGTACAATGCTGTCTATGTGCTTTTTCCACGTTAGCCTTTCATCAAAGTCCTTGACTCTCTCTATTTCCTGCCCATACATACGCAGGCCATCTCCCTTGTTTCTCGTATTCCCGAAGACAACATATTTTGTTTTTTCCACAGATATCCTAAACCCCCACCTATTTCCCCAGTCCGTTATTTTGTTTATAGCTCCCTGCATACCCTTTGTAATAAAGTTAATGTCTCTGCCTCTTTTCCAGACAGCTCCATCATCTGCGAACAGAGACAGACCAAATCCTGGCCCTATATCCTGAAATATGTCGTTGATCATTACATCGAACAACACTGGGCTGATTACACCCAGTAACAGTAACAGGTAGCCTATTCCGGAAAGAAAAGATGGCGGCGGCAGGTTGGACAGGTGTGCTGGTTGCTCTCATGTTTCATGTTCTAGTTTTACACCTGATAAATAACCCAAACTCAACTAAATTCTCAGAAACCAAACTGAGAACAACAAACTCTTCTTACAGCCAATGCGTCAAGCCGTTGTATGGCCTTAATATTAAGCCATACGCATACGACGAGGATGCGAGCTGCTACAAACATTTTGGCTTCGGCCGGAGTGTCATTCATGCTTGGGTTAAGTCCCTTTACACCCGAGGCAAGCGGAAATCCCGGGGCCGGAGCAGACGCCGAAATAACAACAAACTGATAATACTATTCTGTCTATTGTTGTCTGGCGATATACACCAGTGCCCTGGTCCGAGGAGAAACGGGGACCGCCCCAAGCCAACACAATTTCATGTGGAAGCAACCGACCACCTGTTACAAAATGCGCCTGCAAACCTGGAGGAAATGTTGTCGACACCGGGTGATCTGCTGTTCGTGGATGGTGTTGCCGAGACGGGATTCGGCCGCCGTGACGCGGAGGAGATGCGGAGGGGGCGGCTGCACTCGACCGAGGCGCCGGACGCACCCTGCACAGCGGGGGAGATGCAGGCTGAACCACCGCCACCGCACTTCACCGCAACCGCTACAGCATGCGCGCACCCTGCAACCGATGAGACACAGACGGGGCTACTGTGTCTGGATGGTGGCGAGAGGGCTGTCACACGCGGCGCGGCAGTGGAGTTGCAATTGGCGGCTTGTAAACAGCCGCCCAAGGCTACAACGCTGCCTTGGACACCTTGGATTTTACCGAAGAACACAACTCTGCTTTTACATCAAAGGGTTTGCACTGTTTTCATTTAAACATCTGCAGCTTATTACCAAAGATCAGTGAGTTACGTGAGCTGGCAAAAAAAAATCAATGCGAGCATTTTGTGCTTCTCTGAAACACATTTGGATTCTTCCATCACTGACTCCGAAGTTGCAATTGAAAACTTTGCCAGGAATTGACAGGGGGGCGGGGTCTGTGTCTTTGTTAGGTTAGATTTAGATTTTAAGTTTAGACAGGACCTTGATGATGACAACCTAGAAGCCGTGTGGATTGATGTGTTACTCCCTAAGAGTAAACCGATATTGATTGGCACTGTGTATAGACCTCCTGACCAGAGAAATTTTATTGAAATTCTTGAAAATGTTTGTACTAGTCATGATTTTTTAAACCACGAATCAATTTTATTGGGTGATGTAAATATTGATTTTAATAATAGTAAAGGCCCGCTGTACAAAGATCTAAATCACTTTCTGAAAACGCATGATTTAACCCAACTGATTAGAGATCCCACTAGAGTAACTGAGCATCAGGGGCGGGGCCTAGGGGGTGGCACAGGGGGGCACTGGCCCCCCTTGTAATCTGATTGGCCACCCCGTGTGCCCCCCCATTTCCATTGGCTCTGATTGTCGTCAATCATCGTCTGCTACACTTCGTTGCCAAATTTGCTTTTTGTAAGCGACTTCGTCATTCTGGGCTTGTGTTGTCTGTAACGTCGCTTGGGCTTGTTTTTCCATACCTGGTTGCTGGTTTCTCTCTCGAAATCTGGCAACACAAGCATTTCAGACGAGACCGGCTATTTCAAAGTTTCTATCCCCGCAGCGTCGGAACAAGCTACTGTTTACGAGAGGTAAGATTGAACACTATATGTATACATTATTATGGATTGATTACATTGCAAGTATTTATTGAGTCATAACAATGTTTAGCAAACTAACATTACTGTTCATGTGGTTCTATAATGTTGCCATGGTTAGCAGCATAGCATAGTATGGCTCAAACTCTGTGTTTATTAGTAGCATTAGCATAGCCCAATTCAGCCTGACTCAGTGAAAACAAAACCAACGGAGCCAGAGTTACTGTTTAACGTTAATTTAGTTCGGTTTGCAAGTGTTGGCTTTAGATATGTGCGTGTGGGCAGTGGGCTAAGGCTTAGTTGATTAAACATTAAACATAGAGGGAAGTATAATTGTATCCACATAAATTGAAATTTGGCATAATAGATGATGGCTTTCATGCTTTGTATGTTCTCAAGGTAGACTTTGCTAACTAACTAACTAACTCTTTTTTTCTTTGGCCAGGTCTCAATGAAACAATGAAAAGAAAACAAGGAGACATTAAAGCCTTCTTTAAGAAGAAGCAGACACTGCTTGACACTAGTCACAGTGACAGTGGCAGTGCATATAGGACTGCTGAAAGCCAACTTGAAACGGACAGCAACAGTGAAAGTGAGGGTGAGCCTGGATGCAGTGTTGAACAAAATGTCCAGGTCCACACCAGCACCTATGGACCTCCAGGTGAGAATACACATTGGCAGAAAATTATTTAAAATATGGTCATACTTATCCCATATTACTCATTTGTTCTGCAGTTTTTTTGCAGTTCAGTGAATGACACAATTACTTACTTTTTAATTACAAATTTGATCTGATGGCCTTGTGTGCTGTGCAGTTCTTTTTAATGGCATGCCTTTGTTAAACATGTGCATTTTATGCTATAGTGTAAAAAGTACAACTTACATTTAAATACAATTTAAAATATAGATAATGAAGTAAATGAAATATAGTCATACTGTATGTCAATCAATACTTTCAGATGCACCAAGGGAGAGACCATCCCATGTTGTACAAAACATCCAGGGCCAGACCAGCTCCGATGGACCTCCAGGTGAAAGTGCAGGTATGAAGAAAATGTTTTAAAATGTAGTCCTACTTGTTTTGTGAATTTACCTACTTTTGTTTTAATTACAAATTTAAACTGATGGCATTGTAGTGTTTCATGGTAGGCCTTTGATCAGAATCTGCACGTTATGCTGTAAGAAGTACAATTAAAATATAAATGACATTTTAACATAAAATAATACAATACAATAAAAATAGTTAATGAGGTGGTATCTATGTCAATCAATACTATTAGGGAGGGAGGAGACCACCACTGACTCTGATGACGACGCAGAATCAGAATCAGATGACAGCAGCTGTACCAACCTCCCAGTGCAACCATTGCCTACATTTGCTGCACCTAAAGGTCCCCAAGGTAGAATATGAATGAACTATGAGCTTGCCTGCTGGAATGCAGTTGTCTTTTAAAATGTCATATGACAAAATTGTCATTGCTTGAATGAAATGTCATATGACAAAATTGTCATTGCTTGAATGAATGAATGCTTAACAATGACCTGATAGTAGACACTTTCAGCATTGCTCATATAGACTCATTTTGAAAACTTTGTACTTCCAGACATTTCTCAAACAAGAGCTGCAGGCCCAGCACAACCCATTATGAATACCTTTGAAGAATATTTAGGATCTCATAATTATACAGTGTTGCAAGGCCTATGTCAATTGTGTAAATTTACATACAGTAGACCTTTTGGTGAGCAGCTGCTACAGAGGGGTGTCGGTCTCTTCAGGAGTAGCTAGGAGTCTAATTCCGTTGTATGCAAATTAGGGGTCTGTTGACCTGAGTTGATCAATGGACTTTGCTACTAATAGATATGCACCATGTCGATCCCCTTGACCAAATGTGGAATGTTTAAAAAGGTGGCCTCAATGCTATCATTTTAGTCAGTCAGTCGGGCGCGAGCCTTGTGGGAGACGTGAGCCATGCACTCTGCATGGCTGGCGTGATGCTGTATGCTGTACTCCGTTTGAATAAACATCATGGAATTTCAGTTCGTCTGCTGCGTGCACATTTCTCCTCTGTATGGTATATTATATACATCAGATGGTGCCAGAAACCGGTCGTGTTGGTGTGTTTATCACGTCAGATGAAACAGAACCAGCGGCTTTTTTTTCGTCTAATTCGGTGGAGGGGAGTTTTTGTGAGCGGCGACGAAGGAGCTCCAGCGGACCCGGCCCGGCCGTGCTCTCTTGTCCATTCGCAGCGGGGGTGATGACGACGACCACCGCGAGGAGTGTTGTGCGACGGGGACCGATGACGAGCCACCGGACGGGTGTCACGGGTGGGCTGCGGTGAGGTCGATGGAGCGGCACAGTTCGTCTGCTGCGTGCACATTTCTCCTCTGTATGGTATATTATATACATCACCTTCCCTCGCACTCAATTAGGAAAGGGTAGGACAAGAGCCTTTAACGCCTCCTGGTACAAAGACTTCACTTGGCTTGAATATTCTCAATCCAAGGACACTGCACATTGTTTTGTGTGCAGGCATTTTTCTCTGCCCTCTGCTCCGGAGACAACGTTCTCCTCTGGGACTGGTTTTTCAAATTGGAAAAAGGCCACATATAAAGATGGGGGATTCCAGTTGCATACCAAAGCAGAGCACCATGTAAATGCCATGTTGGCATGGTCAGAGTATAAGAGGGGTGTTGAGAACAATACATCTATACTCCAAGTACTGGATAAAGAACATCAGAAAAGGGTGGAAGAAAACAGAAATTACATTAAGACAATTGCTGATGTACTGCTGTGTACAGCTACCCAAAACATCGCCCAGCGTGGCCACAGAGAGTCAGTGAAGTCGAAGTCAGTTAACAAAGGAAACTTTTTGGCCATTATGGAACTGATTGCCAAGCGTGACCCTTTAGTGAAAGATAAAATGCAACATAGGACTGCAAAATACACAAGTAAAAGCATTCAGAATGAGATTTTGACAGTGCTGGCTGAGATGGTTAGGAGGGACATTGTTAAAGAGGTAAAACAAAGCGGGGCATTCAGCATCCTAGCTGATGAGACGAAAGACTTGAAAAAAAAAGAACAAATATCGTTAGTGCTCCGATACTACTATGATGGCACAGTGCAGGAAAGTTTCCTGCAGTTTGAACATGCAGATAAGCTTGATGCTGCTGGGCTAACAGAGAAAATAGTGAATACCCTACAAAGCTATGGATTGGAATACAGAGAACAGCTTGTTGGGCAAGGCTATGACGGGGCCTCAGTGATGAGCGGCAGGCACAGTGGTGTACAGGCGAGGATACAGGCCCTGGCTAAGCATGCATTCTATGTGCACTGCAATGCACATTGCCTAAACTTGGTAATTGTGGACACGGTGAAAGCACTGCCCGATGCATCATGTTTTTTTTCTTTGTTGCAGCGCCTATACGTATTTCTGTCTGGATCGTATGTCCACCAAAAGTGGCTGGACATACAGCGCACAATGTATCCTCAGGATCAGCCTCGAGAGTTGCCCAAACTCAGTGATGTTAGGTGGGCTTGCAGGTTTTATGCCTGTCGGAACCTTATGGACCGACTTCCAGCTGTTCTCCGTCTCCTCCATGACATTGATGAGGAGAACGATGGAGACAGATGTGTAGAAGCACGTGGACTGCATGCACAGATAGATTTAAACTTCATTGGCCTTCTGGCAACCTTTCGGAGAATACTGGGAGACAGCAACTCTCTCTCTCTCTCTCTCTGCAGTCCAAAAAATTAGACTTAGCCGCAGCGATTGACCTCATTGAGGCACTGCAGGACACTTTCGTGCAATACAGAGATGAACAATGTGAATGTTTTGTGGAGCTGTGGACAGAAGTCCTGGGCGTTGCTCAGCAGTGCAAGATTAGCACAGAGAGGGTTTCCAAAAGGCAGCCAAAGATTAGCTCTGCTCTTCGTGATTCAGTGGTCACATCCACAATTGGTCAGAGAAACATTGATCAAGGCAGGGATTTTTTCCGTACAGCTGTTTTCTATCCCATCTTAGATACTGTGAATGCTGAGTTAGAGAGGCGTTTTTCCAAAAATAATTGTGATATCATGAAAGGGGTTCAAGCACTCAATCCCAAAAGCAGCAACTTTTTAGAGCAGACTCCTCTGTTTTCGTTTGGAACAATTTACGATGCAAACCTGGAAGATCTTAAGCATGATCTCCACCAAGCCAAGCGGATCTTGGAGAGGAAGAAGGCGGCTGGGATGCAGACTCTAACTAGTTTACTAGAGTTCACAGTATTCCTAGAGCCATTCAGTGAGGTCTTCTGTGAACTCTTCAGGTTGTGCAAAATTGCAGTGGCCCTACCTGTCAGCACAGCTTCTTGTGAACGCAGCTTTTCTGCATTGAAATTGATAAAAAATCACATGCGCACCACCATGAATGATGGCAGACTGAGTGATCTTGGGGTGCTAAGTGTGGAGTCCAAGAGGGCCCAGGCCTTGGATATGGATGAGTTCCTAAGGGTGTTTTGTGACTCACATGGAAATCGCAAAATACAATTGCACTGAGTATTTTACTGCACATGGAAATCGCTAAATACAATTGCACTGAGTATTTTACTGCACATGGAAATCGCTGAATACAATTGCACTGTACTACTAAATCGCTGAATACAATTGCACTGTACTACTAAATCGCTGAATACAATTGCACTGTACTACTAAATCGCTGAATACAATTGCACTGTACTACTAAATCGCTGAATACAATTGCACTATACTTTAAATAGAGTTTTATTGGATTTTATTGCTGCTTGTTCTGTGTTTGTTTGATTAAACTGGCTGTCAGTGTTTACAGTTCATAACTGATGGAGAGGTTTTTTGTTTTATTGTGGAGATGTTTTTTATTTTTTTATTTGATTACATTCATTGTGGCTGTCAGTATTTACTGATGTGGAGAGATTTTTGTTATTTATTTTTGTTTGATTACATTCAAATTCAGTATTTACAGTTTGAAACTGATGTGGTATATTTTATACCATCCAGGAGAGTAAATGTGCAACGCCAGACAGGATTCGATGTTCCATGAGTAGTTTATTCAGAGTACAGCACAGCAGTGAAGCGTAGCATAAGCTCACCTCCGACGGCGAATGCCGTCGGAGAGAATGACCCCCTTTACAATGAAAACCAACGGCCTTAAAACAGAGTCACAAATACACATTGTTCCAGACTGGCATTGGCCCCTCCCAGGAAGGTAAATTACTGTAGGCCTTGATCAATTGTTCTTCTCGCATGTTAAAATCTGTAGGTGTGACCCAGGATCTGAATTTAAACATGTAAACAGGCCAACAACACCTTGACTCTGAATAACAAAGACAGGCCTCTGCTAGAACTTGCATATTAAGCCAGTTCCCAACAAATACAACAGTTTGAGTGGGCTATTGCATAGAATTATTGATCCTAGATACGACATTCCCCCCTTTCAGCAGACTCACCGTCTGCTGAATACAAAATGTGGAACAATAATTCCCTTACACCCCCCTTGACCCTCAGCTTGACAATACACATTCAAGAAACCAAAAAATAACAGCATTACAGTACAGAACTTCCCAAAAATGGTTTTCAAACAGACATCCATACGTGTATGAATAATGGGAAAATGATTAGTACAGTTAACTGACATTAAACAATACATATGCCGCTTTCAGCTCCATTTTACAGGAGCACTTTTTTTATATGTAATAACCTACATGATTTTACTACTAAACTCTGCTATTCCAATACACAATATCAGCTAAGTCACTCCGGACTTACGTCTGACCATCACCCAATGGTGACCCAAACATTGACGCGCCAGAGTCTAACAATAATAACACATATCTCTTCATATCCCTAGGAAAATACCTCATTGATTCATAATTAGGCTAAATGACTCAACTTATCTAATTATACGACAAACACATACCAACATGAGGCCTATTATAATTCATGTTGAAAACAGACGTGACGCACTATTTGTTAAACAGAGAGAAGGGAAGTCCATCTTTTCTCTGTACGAACAAAGGAAAGTTCTTCATGTATGCTGCTCTTTCCAGTTTACCTCGAAATGTTCGCTCAGCTGCACGGATCAAAGTTCGAGAGTCTGCACTGCTGTTTTTTCGCTGTCCTCGTCATCATCATCTTCTCTCCCCCCTCCCAACTCTGTTCACAACAGAGATGGGACGAAAAAGAAAAGCAAACACCGTCATCACAGACCCCTCGAGCAGGTCCGCGAAGGCCCTCAGCTTAGGTCGGTCAATCAGCCACTGCTGCGCCGTGCTGCGTCTCACTGCTCCCCGTCGTCCTCCGCCAGTGCGCTGATGCAAAGATGCAGGTCTCCGCCACCCGCAGCCGCTCACCGTCACCCCGCTGTCGATGCAACCGCTTCCGTCCATCCTCTCGCAGGGCAGAGCCGTGACTCAGTCCGTAGTTGGTTAAGGCCTCCACCTCCACGTAGACGCACTGAACGTCGGATCACGCTTCTCCACCGTCGCTCCCAAAAACTCCCCTCCCTCTTCGCAGGTCCGTTTTTATTGTGCCGTAGAATTATCCACGCCATCAAAACCACATCGGGCGCCACTTATGTGGTATATTTTATACCATCCAGGAGAGTAAATGTGCAACGCCAGACAGGATTCGATGTTCCATGAGTAGTTTATTCAGAGTACAGCACAGCAGTGAAGCGTAGCATAAGCTCACCGTCGGAGAGAATGACCCCCTTTACAATGAAACCCAACGGCCTTAAAACAGAGTCACAAATACACATTGTTCCAGACTGGCATTGGCCCCTCCCAGGAAGGTAAATTACTGTAGGCCTTGATCAATTGTTCTTCTCGCATGTTAAAATCTGTAGGTGTGACCCAGGATCTGAATTTAAACATGTAAACAGGCCAACAACACCTTGACTCTGAATAACAAAGACAGGCCTCTGCTAGAACTGCCTTGCATATTAAGCCAGTTCCCACCAAATACAACAGTTTGAGTGGGCTATTGCATAGAATTATTGATCCTAGATACGACACTGAGAAGAAATGTTTACACTGAGAAGCAACTGTTAAGCAATAAATATCCATTTATAAAGTTATTTGACTTTTGTTTGATTACATTTCTTTAACATCAATGATTATAATACAAATTCAAGTCATTGCCATACTTTTTGAACAGGTTAAATAAATTGGTATGGGAATTCCAAGTCTGTATTGCAGGTAACAGTAAAACTGTCAAACCATCAAAACAAAGTTATTCTTCTACACTGTTATTCATTCTGTAATTAGTATCAATAGCAGTGATTATTATTAATCTTTTTCATATCGGGCCCGGTGAGATCTGCCTCTGAAAAACTTTTGCAGGTAGAACAGTCAGTGTTTCCCAAACTGGAAACCTGGGCACTAGGAAACCTGGGCACTAGGGTCATGTGGGTACATGGACAACTGTCCCTAGTGCCCAGTTGTCCTGGTGCCCACATGTCCCTAGTGCCCAGTTGTCCTGGTGGCTGGTGCCCACATGTCCCTAGTGCCCAGATGGTTTTGGTGCCCTGAAAATGGCCAGAAAATGCAAAAAAATCAAATTATTTTTGCGGCGCTCGGATGCAAGGTCTGCCCCCCCACAGTAAGTGTTCGTACCCCCTGTGCCCCCCCACTGAAAATGAGCTGGAACCGCCCCTGCTGAGCATAGTGAAACTGTTATTGACCTTATAATGGTTTCGGATAAACACAAAATCATTCACAGTGGAGTCATTGTGTATGGTATTAGCGACCATTTTTTAACTTTCTGCACTAGAAAGGTCAAGAGGTCCCCCATAAATTGCCATAAGTCTATAAAGAGTAGAAACCTTAAAGGTTATGAGAGTACCCCATTTATGGACAAGCTCAAGAACAAAGACTGGACCATAAATTGTTGTGATGTAGATGTAGCATGGGAACGTTTTCACAAGATATTCCTACATGAGCTTGACAATGCTGCTCCGTTAAAGGAGACTAGGACTAAACAGAGAACCCAACCTTGGATAAATAAAAATATTTTGAATACCATTCACCTGAGAAATAAAACACTATGTACGTTCAAAAAAATCTAAATTGCCTGGTGATTTCAAGGAATATAAAATTCTTAGAAATAAGGTACAGAGAATGGTAATCGAGGCAAAAAAGGACTATTTTAAGACTAAAATTGAGGAGCATAAGAATGATCCGAAAAAGCTGTGGTCAACCCTAAAACCTTTAGGGACCCAGGAAAATCCCAAAATGAAACAAAGTAGCATAGGCTTAGAGGTAAATGGGTCTATAACATATGATAAAGCTACAGTTGCATGTAGATTTAATGAATTCTTCACAAACATAGCAAATACATTGGTGCAGAAACTTCCTGCTGCTACTAATAAGTTTGGTGATCCACAAGGGATCCACAGCTATTACCAGCTTATGGGAGTCCAGTCTGATGCTTTCTCCCTGAGGAAAGTAACAGAGGAAGAGGTACTGACAAAACTCAAAGCCCTAAAACTTGGAAAGGCAGCGGGTCATGACAACATCCCGGCAATATTTCTAGTTGATGCAGCTGAAGTTATTGCTCCCTGCATAACCTACCTAACCAATTTATCAATTGAACAAGGCCACTTTCCCAGTCTATTTAAATTGGCAAGAGTTGTACCCTTGTACAAAAAGGGAACCAAATCGGATCCCGGAAATTATCGACCTATATCCATTTTATGTTCCGTCTCAAAGGTTGTGGAACGGATTATACATGATGAGCAAATTAATAATTATTTGACAACACACAACCTCTTGTTTGATTTGCAATCGGGCTTTAGAAAGTCCCACTCCACCGACACCTGTTTGCTTTATCTAACAGATTATATTAGACTAGAGATGGATAAAGGGAAATACTGTGGCATGGTGATGTTGGACCTCCAGAAGGCATTTGACACAGTGAACTATGACATTCTTTTGAATAAACTTAAGGCTTTGGGTTTTGACAGTGTATCACTTCAGTGGGTGAGGTCCTACTTGATGGGAAGGAAACAGGTGGTAGACATGAATGGCACCCTGTCCTCGCCGCTAACTCTATCAAGTGGGGTCCCCCAGGGGAGCATTTTAGGTCTTTTTATTATATGTCAATGATATGAAGTCAGCCGTTGACTGCAATTTACTTCTTTTTGCGGATGATTCAGCACTGGTAGTCTCTCATAAGGAGAAAACAGAGGTCGAAAAGCTACTTAGTGCTGAACTCCTTAAAGTCAGTGTCTGGCTATCAGACAACAAACTGTCTCTTCATCTTGGTAAAACTGAGTCCATTCTCTTTGGGTCAAATTACAAACTGAAGAAGTCTCCTGGGTTTAAAATAGTGGTGGGGGACTTGGAAGTGGCAGCCAAGGAATCCATTACTTACCTGGGGTGCATTTTGGACAATAAGCTTTCAGGAGAAAATATGGCACAAAAAGTCGTTTCAAAGGTAAGCCAAAGAACAACATTTTTAGCTAGAATATCTAGCCTTTTAGATACAAACACCCTAAAGATCCTGGCTGGGGCTCTTGTACAATGTCAATTTGACTATGCCTGTACATCTTGGTATACTGGCATTTCTATGACCCTCAAGAAGAAACTCCAGACCTCTCAAAATAAATTGGTTAGAGTGACCCTGAAGTTGCATCCTAGAACTCACCTTCTCCCTGCCCACTTCACCAGTCTGGGGTGGCTTAAAGTGGAGGAGCGAGTATCCCAATTTAAAATGTGTCTAGTTCACAAAGTTAGGAATAATATAGCACCCAAATATTTCAGTAACTATTTTTCAACAGTTAGTGATACTCACAGGCACTACACCAGAGGGAGCCCTACTGATTTTAAACCCTGCCTTTTTCATAACAATATGGGAAAAACATCATTCCTGTACTCGGCAGCAGTTCAGTGGAATGGCTTGCCTTCCAGCCTCAAGGTGTCCAGTTCCTTTGATATTTTTTTGATATATTAAAAAGATGGTTGGCCGAAAACATGTAAATATAGTGTAGAATAGATTAATGGCATAAATGAAAAAAGGAAAAAAAAGTAAGGGGAAAATAAGAAAAGAAATCCAGTTTTATTGGTTAGTTTATATGCATTTTGTCCTGTTTCTTGTTTTTTGTTTTGTTTGTTTTTTGCCTCCTGTTTTTGTCTGTATTGTACCGTTTGTCTGTTGCTCCCCTTCCCCTTTCCCCAAGAGGACCACAATGGAAACAAGCCTAACAGCTTTCTTGTGAATTTTATCCTTTTGAAATATTTTTCAATAAAGTAATCAATCAATCAATCAATCACTGCCCTGCGGTTTTCCATTGTCAATGCTGGTCCCATCTGATAGGGCCTCGCCCACTCTGACCTGTATTACCCTGTTCTTTAAAAAGTCCTGAATCCAGTTTAGTAGGCGCCCTCGGATTCCTGCATTGTAGAGTTTTATGGCTAGGCCCTCTTTCCACAACATGTCATAGGCTATTAAAATATTATTTTAATAGATCTCTATGGGAGTTTTCAGCTCTATAGCTATTCCATAGCTGCTCCCCACTGTGTTACACTGTACTATGGCTCCCCCTAGTGACCGTTCATGGTACGTGCACCGTGCACGCTCCAGGCTCCAGCAGGGCAGAGCCACAGAGACATTTACGACATTGAGTGGGCAGAAAAAGCCTGGTCACGTGGTTCATGTTCTCGCGCGAGCCCATAGACTCCAATGCATTCCGTAAACTCCCGGATGTCCCCATTCAATAGAAGTCTATGTAGAAGAGCCGCCATTGGACTGAAGCCCCGTGCCGTGAACAGAGTTGTCGTAACTCTGTCTCACTTCTAATATGGCTCGGCAGCAGCAGAACTAGTGCGCATGCGCACAGCCATTGCACAGTAGGCCTATGTGCGTTCTCACAGCTAGTGGTTAGCCTGTTAGCAGTGTCGTTAGAAAACACTTTAATAATAATAACAATACCAATAGTAAACGGTTTGAAAACAGTGTGGTCGTTAAGCAGCTCAACCCTGAAACACAGCAGGTAAGATCAACTGATTCACCTTGTTTTTACTACATTTATCTTTTATATTATTGACTCATCTTTTAACATGGAACAACAGGACGAGTATTTCCCTCATATCTGCTTGTTAGTTATAAATTATCCTAAACAAGCAGTAGTTAATACTAGCAGCAGTAATAATATTGTAACCTGTTATAAACAAGCAGTAGTTCATACTAGCAGCAGTAATAATATTGTAACTTGTTATAAACAAGCATGTAGTTAATACTAGCAGCAGTATGGATGACGAAATCGAAACTGGCCCCCTTTTCACTATGGGCCCGGGGTATATCTTGCCCTGAATTTATTTTATTTTATATATAATAAAATTAAAATAAAAAAACGTTTTGAAATAGTTTAAATAGCTGATCTACAAGCTCACAATGTGTAGATGTAGATCGGCTAGTTGAAGTATTTTAAAATGTTTTTCAAAATAGTAAAAAATGGCAAATACGTTCAGGGATAAGGGTTATATAGGGTGGCGCAAGATGTAGCCCTATACTATAGATGTACTATATAGAGATCTCTGTACGTCTCTACATGTTCTGATGAATTGAAAAGGGTGGACCCGATTGTAAACAAGTAATGCTTTCTGGTGTCGTCCACAGTCAACAGTTTTTGTATTGAGTTGTACTTGAAATGTACTCTAATTCTGCAAACTGTTAAAGGACCACTTTACCACTTTTCAACCTATCTTCATATAACAGGTCCTCACTAATAATCATGATAAAATGGCACAATTATTTTCTACTCAGTCTGTGCCTCATAGGAGGGCTGTGGGCAGTTCAGAAAACGTCCTCCAGTGACATCATCATTAGGCAGATTTGTTTTTACAAAAATGTTAAGATTTGTATTGTCGTGAGAACGATAGCTTCCATTTTCACTTCAATCAATCAGTCTGTTATAAATGTGATTTTTGAGTTTGTACTGCATCACTGATAAAATGTAGCTGCTTGTACTGCTAGCTAAAGGCTGTGAGCTAATGTGAGTGGTGTTGTGTTCCTCACAGAGGCCCCCACCTTTCTGTTTAACCCAGAGAGGAAACAAGCTCCATAGAGTGGGAGCAGACAGGTGGAACCTCTGCCGGAGCATGCTAACACTAGATGGCGCTAAAGGATTTAAAGAAACCTTTTACGAGGGCTCCTGTTAGGGTCTTCATGATGTTTTTGTTGACCAGTGAGAGTGAGGAGATCCTGTATAGGAATTGTTCTTTGAGTTTTTTTTACATTGGTGGCCATTTTATCACAGGAAAATTGCCTCCAGGATGGAACCTAGGTAGGTAATTTATCCGTATGATATCATTGTCACCCACTCTAACCAAGAAGCCTTTTCTTACTATTTGATCCAAAGATTCAGTTTTTCCCAGGTATAATGATAGTTTTTGTTATCAGCGAGCCAGGTGCAGATTCTACCGAGTTCAGAGATGAGCTGAAGGCCTTTTCAAGCTGCAGGTTGTCAAAGGTGCAAACGTAGTTTGTAAATGAGCAGGATTTGTACTCTGTCCACTGTAATGTTAACACGTACATCTTAGTCAATCTGAGTTTTGTCTCCACCAGGCCAAGGGCATGGGGAGAGAGTATGTTTTGCACTCCGTCCGTGTGTGTGTCCATCCATCCGTTACCAGCTAATCTCTGACACCGTTAACCCGGTGGATGCCAAACTTTGCATGCACACTCCCTGGATGCCAATGATGAACCTCTGCCCCACATTTTCCAGAACTGCCTATAATAGCGCCACTATGAGGCAGCTTTTCACATTCTTTACCTATAACTGCACCGATCTGCGTGAAACGTTGTATGCACACTCCCTATAGGCCAAGAACAAACCTTTGATCTACATTTTTCACATCTGCCTTTTATAGCGCCACCAGGTGGCCGACTTTTGTAAAACACATTCTTTTTATATTACTCCTCATTCTGTCAAAGTCTCGCGAATCATGACACAGTATCTCTATAGTCATGTGTTCAATACGGATCTGTCCGATATTTTATATTCCATCCTAATTGGCTATAATTCGTTTTCAAGATTGGCCCGTTTTGAACAAAAAGCCTCAAATCATGAACGCAGCGTGCAATTTATGTGAAATCTTTCACACACTTTCTTGCTAGGCTGAGGATTATATCCCACCCTTTTCACATTGGCCTGTTATAGCGCCACCAGGAGGCCACAACCTGACCTGGCTTGCTGTAGGCCTTGACAACCACAGCAAGGATGGACTGGAGGTCCTGTGGAGAGTGTGCCACAAGAGCACAGTCATCTGCATACTGCAGCTCAATGACCGGCTCTGTGGACAGTTTGGTCTTTGCCTGTAGCCTCCTGATATTAAAAAGGTTTCCATCCAGTCTGAAATCCACTAAAACACCACTGCTGGACTCAAGCTCCTTATGGAGAAGATGGGTAACACACAGGAGGAAGACATTGAAGAGCACAGGTGCCAGCACACACCCCTGTCGTACAGGGAAGGATTCAGACTCTAGTCCTCCGATGGTCACACGGGCCATCATCCCGTCGTGGAACTGGCGGAGGATGCTGACAAACTTGGCTGGGCAGCCAAACTTGCTAAGCACGCTCCAGAGGAGCTCCCTGTTGACTGTATCGAAGGCCTTGGAGAGATCGATAAAGGCCATGAATAGGTCCTGGTGTTGTTCCCGACACTTCTCCTGGAGTTGCCGTGTTGTAAAAATCATGTCAACCGTACTCCTATTCTTCCGAAACCCACACTGTGACTCAGGTAGAATTTCCTCTGTGATGGTATTAATGAGCCTCTGCAGCATCACCTTGGCCAGTACCTTGCCAGCAACAGAAAGGAGTGATATCCCCCTGCTGTTGCCACAGATAGACTTGTCACCCTTGTTCTTGTAGATGGCGACAATGTTTGCGTCCCTCCACTGTTGGGGGATACTCTCATCTTCCCAGGCCCTCAGTATACACTGATGAAGAGCCCTGGTGCAAAGGTACCCTCCCTCCTTCAGGAGTTCAGCCGGAATGTTGTCAGCGCCAGGAGACTTGTTGTTCTTTAAAGCACGAACAGCTGCTCGAACCTCCATGAAGGTCGGTGGCTGACTGAGGTCATTGATGGGTGGGTGTTCAGGTAGTTCTTCCAGTATGGTTTGGTCTGTAGAGGAGTGTTGGTTGAGTAGGGCATTGAAGTGTTCAGCCCACCTCAGCAGGATCCGGTTTTGGTCCTTCAAGAGTGTGAGTCCATCTGCTGTTTTCAATGGGGTAACTGAGCAGTTTTTTGGGCCGTATATGTTAGATACCGTGCATGGCCACGAGGAGGCCTGGCAGGAGTCTTGGTGAAGGAGAGGCTGTGTACTGGCAGGAGAAGACTTACACCAGAGGCTGCTTCCCCGTTCACCACAAGGGCTAGCCAGCGGCAGTGTCTGTAAGCGAGAGGTTAGCAAGCTGGTGGGAAGTAGACATACAAACCTTCCCTCTAACTACTGCACTAGACACATCACAACACCCTGTGTGCTAAACACACACACACACACTTGGAATCCTGAATTAAAAAATGTAAATGTTGGAGAGTCGGGCTAACCACTAGTAGTCTGGCAGCCAACAGGCTTCTTTTGTTTTTTCCTTAAATATTGTTTATATGCATGCATTCATGAGCCGACTTTCTGACCGGCTGACGGTAATGAGCAATTGTTTTTTATAGGAGGATATATGTGAGCATACCATTAACAACCTATATAACGCAAGGATTCTGAATCCATTCCATCCACAAAAACACTCTTTGGGCTAAAAACGGCAATAGCCACTTGTCCAAATGTGCCCAAAATGTGCTGACCTCATCACGTTTGTGATGACGGCTATGGCCGTTTTTAGCCCAATGAGTGCCCAATTGGTCTTTTATAGTGCTTTTGATTGATCAAGTCATAATGTCGTTTCTTTGCTGCTTGTTTTCTCCAAAAAATAGTCCAAAGTTGTTGTTTTAGTCCAATCAGCCCAACGTTCAGATCTAAATAGTGATTTCTGATCGCATCGCTCAAGCCATATTACCGCATGTGGTGACATGTCGACCACTGCTCGTAAAACGTATTGCTCCTCCTCTCGTTGTATTGGGCTGTGTGGGCCGGAAGTAGTTGGCGCTTATTCACAGATATTGCCTGGCTGCCTGCAGTCATTTCACATGGACACCAGGGGAGTGGTGAAAGTGTTAACATTATGGTAATTGTTAGGGTCTGGCCGAGCCTCGGGCCGACCCAGTTAGGGTAGGGCAGGGCCGGGGTTTGATTCTGTTTCTTTCATTCGCCTGTATCTCCTATTCCTTGTCCCAGATGGCATTTTTGGTCCAAACAAGGTTTATTCCACGGCCCAGACCCGGAGCTGTGATGCGCCTCCATTATGTTTTAGCAGCACCCGAGGTAAACATGGAATGATGATGCATCGTCACACACCCTAACATAAGATCATAACTTCCGGTCTGGGTTTTTTGCTCTTCAAGATAAGAGTTAAACAGGGAAAAATGCTGGTGTGAATTATATCACAAGTTATCAATAAATGCTGGCGGCCTAAGCTTCACAGCATAATTAAATGTTGACATTTTGCCGTATATAGGTATTGGTATGGTCACATATAAAACCTTATAAAATACATTGATCAATACCGACAGCCGGTCAGCAAGTGGACTCATTCATTTATGTAAGAATATACGCAATATGTTATGCCAATTAAAAATAAAACTGCACACCCCCGGCTACCGGACTATAGGTCTCCAGTTATTAAAGTCCTTCCTTATTCACTTGATTTCAGAACGGAGCTCTCCAGACTCATAAGAACTACAATACTCATGATGCATCACTCCCAGGTGAAGATGAACTCTCCAGACTCAGCCAGGGACGTTTCTATTAAACAGGAAGCTGAAGACGTTTCTATTAAACAGGAAGCTGAAGAACAGCCACACCTCAGTAAGTTCCATGTTCACTTCGTTTCTTTAATATGTTCTGTTCTGTAGGGCTGCCACAATGTCTTATTTTCACTGGACAATAACAATGGCAAACTAGAAAACATTGTTCCTGAGGAAACAATGTATTTTGCTAAAACTTTCAAAACAGTAATAACCAGTAGTTAGTAACAGTTTAGTCAATTTTATCTTGGTAGGTAATAGCTCATTTTGTACATGGAACATGGTAGAAGAATGAATTTACATTTTAGGAATCCAGTGTTGACCATCATGTTATGTTTCTGCTCCTAGACATCCTGCACATGGTTGTGTGTAAAGAGGAGGTTTCTCTTGAACAGGAGAGGAGCCCCAGTCTGCTCCAGGAGGAACCAGAACCTCCACACATTAAAGAGGAACAGGAGGAGGTTAAAGAAGAACAGGAGGAGCTTAAAGAAGAACAGGAGGAGCTTAAAGAGGAACAGGAGGATCTACTTCAAAGACCAGAGGAATCAGTTTGGTCAACGTTGACATTAATAGCAGTGAAAGGTGAAGAAGAAAATGATGATGATGAAGAAGAAGAAGACATATCTTCCCACTGCTCTGAGGTTGAAGTTGAACTTGAATCTGACACTGAAGTCACTGAAGACAGTGGTGATTATGAGGAGACAAGTGAAGACGTTGATGACGAACGGCGTGACAAGAGTTTCATTGAATCAGGTTCCCTGAAGCGACACCTTCGTGTCCACACTCGAGAAAAACCCTTTAACTGTAAACATTGTGGCAAGAGTTTCATGAACTCATCTCTCCTGAAGCGACACCTTCGTGTCCACAATGGAGAAAAACCTTTCCAATGTAATCATTGTAACAAGAGTTTTACCTCATCATCTTCCCTGAAAACACACCAGCGTGTCCACACTGGAGAAAACCCTTTCCAATGTAAACATTGTGACAAGATTTTCATTGAAAAAGGTTCACTGAAGAAGCACCTTCGTGTCCACACTGAAGAGGTGCTTCGTGTCCACACTGGAGAAAAACCTTTCCAATGTAAACATTGTGACAAGAGTTTCAGTAAGTCAGATAACCTAAAGCAACACCTTCGTGTCCACACTGGAGAAAAACCTTTCCAATGTAAACTTTGTGACAAGAGTTTCCTCAGGTCAGGTGATCTGAAGAGACACCTTCGTGTCCACACTGGAGAAAAACCTTTCCAATGTAAACTTTGTGTCAAGAGTTTCAATCAGACAAGTCATCTGAATTCACACCTTCGTGTCCACACTGGAGAAAAACCTTTCCAATGTAATCATTGTAACAAGATTTTCATTGAAAAAGGTTCACTGAAGAAGCACCTTCGTGTCCACACTGGAGGAAAACCTTTCCAATGTAAACATTGTGACAAGAGTTTCAGTAAGTCAGATAACCTAAAGCAACACCTTCGTGTCCACACTGGAGAAAAACCTTTCCAATGTAAACTTTGTGACAAGAGTTTCCTCAGGTCAGGTGATCTGAAGAGACACCTTTGTGTCCACACTGGAGAAAAACCTTTCCAATGTAAACATTGTGACAAGATTTTCATTGAAAAAGGTTCACTGAAGAAGCACCTTCGTGTCCACACTGGAGGAAAACCTTTCCAATGTAAACATTGTGACAAGAGTTTCAGTAAGTCAGATAACCTAAAGCAACACCTTCGTGTCCACACTGGAGAAAAACCTTTCCAATGTAAACTTTGTGACAAGAGTTTCCTCAGGTCAGGTGATCTGAAGAGACACCTTCGTGTCCACACTGGAGAAAAACCTTTCCAATGTAAACTTTGTGTCAAGAGTTTCAATCAGACAAGTCATCTGAATTCACACCTTCGTGTCCACAAAGGAGAAAAACCTTTCCAATGTAAACATTGTGACAAGAGTTTTTATGACTCTCATATCCTGAAGCGACACCTTCGTGTCCACACTGGAGAAAAACCTTTCCAATGTAAACATTGTGACAAGAGTTTCAGTTGGTCAAGTCACCTGAAGTCACATCTTCATGGCCACACTGGAGAAAAACCTTTCCAATGTAAACTTTGTGACAAGAGTTTCATTAGGTCAGGTGAACTGAACAGACACCAGTATGTCCACACTGGAGAAAAACCTTTCCAATGTAAACATTGTGACAAGAGTTTCAGCGAAAAAGGTTCACTGAAGAAGCACCTCAGTGTCCACACTGGAGAAAAACCTTTCCAATGTAAACTTTGCAACAAGAGTTTCAGTAGGTCAGGTGATCTGAAGAGACACCTTCGTATCCACAGCGACACCTTCGTGTCCACACTGGAGAAAAACCTTTCCAATGTAAACATTGTAACAAGAGTTTCATGAAAAAGGTTCACTGAAGAAGCACTTTCGTGTCCACACTGGAGAAAAACCTTTCCAATGTAAACATTGTGACAAGAGTTTCAGTTGTTCAAGTCACCTGAAGTCACATCTTCATGTCCATACTGGAGAAAAACCTTTCCAATGTAAACATTGTGACAAGAGTTTCAATCGTAATCTGAAGAGACACCTCCGTGTCCACACTGGAGAAAAACCTTTCCAATGTAAACTTTGCAACAAGAGTTTCAGCAGGTCAGGTGATCTGAAGAGACACCTTCGTGTCCACAGTGACAGTGACAAGTACACCCGCACCCGGTCAAGTAGTTTTCCCACATTCAAGGTACCAAAAGTTAGCTCTGAACTTGCTTTTGGTTTCTGTGGCCCTAATACTTTGGACCTGCAAACGACATTTAAACTGACAATGGTACCCTTAACACTTAGAACGCCATTTGCCAAGATCTACATCAATTAATGCTCATTATTTAATAAAACCCTCAACGCTGTTGCCGTAGAATCTAGATCAATGGCAATTGCACTTTTATAGAGCTTTCGATTGATCGATCAAGCTACTTACGTTAGCATCTGGTTGCTGCTGGTGCTCTCAATAACACAGGATCGCAGCATTCAAATCATCGTGGCCATAATCACCCACCCGTTTGACTTCCTAGTTTATGTTCAGTACCGGTAGTCTGGAAATGTGGCTTTTCAAAATAAGAGTTCAATGGGAAAATGCTGGTGTGAATTAGTAAGTGTTAAGTCGTTTTAAGACCTTGGTGAGCATACTGATCTCCACAATGTGTAACTGTTTCAAAATTTGTCCGGCTTTTTATTTGTAAACCTATATGTAATTCACATGTATATATTTTTTTCTTTTCCTGATCTTCTGATGTATTGTGATGTTTTTTCTATATGATATTGTATCACTCGACGACACTGAAAATGAGTTTGATTACTCAGTGTAATTTAGAGAATAAACAACACTTGAATGAATGAAAAATGAGCTCACTGGGAGGATCAAATTAAACATCTGTATGTTCGTAAGGACAATGTTATGTAATATTATACTGCTCCTATATTTCAAAACAAATATGGGTAAATTATCCTTCTACAGCACGGCCACCCAGGCGTGGAATGTCCTGACCCCTTCCCTCAAAAAATGCAGATCACTTACATTTTTTAAAACAGGCCTGAAATTCCACCTTTCAGCAGGCCCAATGGAGAGGAAATGATCACTTCTCCTTTAAACAGGTGACCACGCCCCCTCCTAACTTTCTCCCACTCTGTACATTTAGTGTTTTATTATTTCCTGTAATGATATATTTTATTTCTATTGGGCTTTGTCTTTGTGTGAACACAAACACGATGATTTGATTGGCTGAGCATGGAATGTGATGTATGATGTGATAAGAGCACCCCTCACTTCACACAAAGTGTGATTGTTGTTCTGCTATTATGAATTGATTGCATAGGACCTGAATGGAAACAAGACCGCAAGGACTGTTTTTGTTCTCCCTTTTTGAATCAGTGTTTGACTGAACTCTGTTGCTGTTTTACATTTATGTCTAATAAACTATTCAATCGATCCTGTAAATAGAGGCCTCCATTCTCCTCATGTTAAACCCTTAAAGGACAACTTTGGGTTTTTCAACCAAGGTTCATTTTTTAGGTTATTAGAGAAAGTAAAAGATGAGTGTTATATATATTTTTTCATCTTTTGGCGTTTTTGGCATTCGAACAAGAGGGTAAATTTATTTGTTTTACCAAATTGCACAGCGATTTCTTAATTATTGTTTTCTATAGTCCTACTAGACCCCAGGAAATTGCATCTGGCCACAAAAGATCACAGGATCTATTGAATGTCAAGAGGGAAACTGACATTCTGGAAAACCGTGGATTTTATTCCAAATACTATAGGGATTCACTGTTATTGAAATGTTAGCCCATGTCCGAATATAAACAGCTTTGATGTAGTAATTTTATTTTAAATCATCGGCTAATACCAATATTGCATTTTAAGGCCCATACTGATATGATAAAATATTGTCCATCCCTAGATAAAATACTTGTCTTGAATTAAAAAATAAAGTAGGTAAACAATGTTGAATGTTCAACAGTCTGGCTGAACCTCTACCTCAGTGTTTCTCAACCTTTTTTGCTCCAGGGCACACTTTTCATAGCCTAAAAATCTCGGGGCACACCATACGGTGTATAGGCCTATCTATATACATTATACATACATACATACATATATATATATATATATATATATATACATACAGTGTTGGGATTAATAAAGTGACAACTTTTACAATATCTCCATTACCATTATCCAAATTAATTCCTTATTATATATATTTTTTTTTAATACATTTTGGAGAAAAAAATAGCTCATATGCAGTGAAATGCCACCTAATTCTTAATCCTTTTCCTTGTCTTTATTTTGGGCCATCTTGTGAAAGCTGCATGCTTTTATTGTGAAGGGTCTCAGTTCTCACAGCCTGTATTTCCACGTGCTAAAAATAGCTGATCGACAAGCTCACAACGCGTTGCGTCCGCAATGCGTTGTGAGCTTGTCGATCAGCCATTTTCAGCATGCAAGCATAACAGGCATCAGGCATCACTGCGCTTCTGTCGAGGGAGGGAGATATATTTTGTTGGCCGAACGAGGCGATCATGTTTGGACATCTATGGACAGCTATTTTGGACAGCTATTTTTCGTGGCACATTATGTTTAATCACAACAACGTCACGTTTACTTTAGCTCCTCAGTGTTTGGGTCGGGACATGTATGTGTCTGCTGTCTGTGCACATGCGCTCTGCGCGCTCCAGTCTTTCGGGAGGGAGCGAAATGTAGCGTCTTCTGCATGCATCTAAGCCAGGGGTCGGCAACCCAAGATGTTGAAAGAGCCATTTCCGACCAAAAATAAATTTTAAATCTATCTGGAGCCGCAAAGAAAATGTACGCATTATAATGCAGCTTGCCAAACTTTATTATCTCCCGGGTTGCAACGAAACTAGCAGAATTTAGCATGCTTTCACTGGAAATGTCTTTCAACGTTACTTTTTTTGTTGTTTGATAGCTGTCAATCTGCATTGGCTGTGAAGGCAAAAGCCTCTGTCCATGAACTGTTAAATCCTCTGTTTTTCTCCCTGTAGAAGCCATACGTAAGTAGCGTAGCAGGCAGCAGCCTCACACACCCACCGGTTTGTTTATAATAGACACCTGGCTGGCACGGCACTGAGTGTGTCGCATGCTATGACGCAAATTTTAGTTTAGTTAAGTTTTCCAATTTTGTAAAAATGTGTAGAATAAATATTAAGAATGCTTGTCACGTTTGGCCTCCTACAGAAACCATAAATGAAAAATAATTTATTGCTACTTTTAATGCTACAGGGAGCCACTAGGGGTGTGCTCTAGAGCCGCATGCGGCTCTAGAGCCGCCTGTTGCAGACCCCTGATCTAAGCATTAACATTTAAATGGCCGAGGGTCGTTAGAGTCTATTGTTCCGTGTTGTTGTTATCGCACGTCTAATGGTTAGACGTGTGACAACGCAACAATAGGAAGCCTGCAGCCCAGTAGCTATATTGCTGCTTTTGGGGGAGGGTTAGTGTGCCGCCTGATTTTGACAGAAAGTAACACTAACTTTCTGACAAATCAGGCGGCACACCTGGACATATCAAAAGGCACAGTAAAGTGCCGCGGTACATAGGTTGAGAAACACTGCTCTACCTAACCCAACTCCTGTCACATCTACAACACTTTGTTTGAAGTCAAAGCCCAAGACGTTTCTGTTTACTGCTGCTTTTTACTGAGGTTTATGGGTCTGTATTCAGTTTGCTTTTTTTATTTTATTCTTATTTTTCTATTCTAAACCAATAGTTTTGATTGTATTCAAATGTCCTTTTATTGTGAATGCATCACCCTTTCCATTGCTCTTAACCCATTTAGATCCCCATCTGAAAATATGTTGTTCCAGGGACCCCCCAGGAGCAACGATTAGAGTTAAAAATGTTTCACGCTGTGAAAGAATATATATTTAAAGATTTGCACCACACTTTCAAACAGATTAAAAAATAGCAGATCTACAAGCTTGTAGCACTGCACTCAGTACCACGCTACGAGCTTGTAGATCTGCTATTTTTCAATAGCTAAAGTATAACATAATGCTTAAAACACCAAAAGGGGTTCCCGCCCAGATGGTGTGTGTGCAAAGCACATTGCGTTCCCTGTTGAAATGTACAAATGAACATGCTTACTCTAACGGGCAAAGCAGTGCTGTAACTTCAGCACACTTGTTTAGTAAATCAATTCATAAATCTAAATATTATTATTATTAGACAATGAATCAATTTGTATATTTATTCCAGAGTAAATTTGCCTTTTATGATCCAATAGAATAACAGAATAAAGTAAGTCTATGCCATAGACTCTATGGTACATGATGTGTATTGAAATCAGACACCTTGACGTCTCTCATTTATTAAAAGAATGTGTATATTTAAATGCATTCAAATATTTATATCAATTATTTTAAGCCTAGAATCAAGCCTTCCAGGATCCTGGTGAATCATGACCATAAAACATCTGATTCTGTGAATAAATGAAAATGAAAAACGCTAAACAAAGAGCATTTATTAAATGTAGTAAATCATATAATTAAATATGCAATTTTGTTGTTTGTTTGTTTTCTCAGAATCAGAGGTGTTATGGTCATGACTGATTGATTCTAGGCTCAGAATAATTGATATAAATAATATTTATCTCCCATAGAGATCTATTAAAATATTATTTTAATAGATCTCTATGGGAGAGTTTTCAGCTCTATAGCTGTTCCATAGCTTCTCCCCACGGTGTTACACTGTACCATGGCTCCCCCTAGTGACCGTTCATGGTACGTGCACCGTGCACGCTCCAAGCTCCAGCAGGGCAGAGCCACAGAGAGAGTTACGACATTGAGGGGGCAGAAAAAGCCTGGTCACGTGGTTCATGTTCTCGCGCGAGCCCATAGACTCCAATGCATTCCGTAAACTCCCGGATGTCCCCATTCAATATAAGTCTATGTAGAAGAGCCGCCATTGGACTGAAGCCCCGTGACGTGAACAGAGTTGTCGTAACTCTGTCTCACTTCTAATATGGCTCGGCAGCAGCAGTACTAGTGCGCAGCCATTGCACAGTAGGCCTATGTGCTTTCTCACACAGCTAGCGTTTAGCCTGTTAGCAGTGACGTTAGAAAACACTTTAATAATAATAATAATAATAATAATACCAATAGTAAACGGTTTGAAAACAGTGTGGTCATTAAGCAGCTCAACCCTGAAACACAGCAGGTAAGATCAACTGATTCACCTTGTTTTTACTACATTTATCATTTATATTATTGACTCATCTTGGAACAACACAACGAGTATTTCCCTCATATCTGCTTGTTAGTTATACATTATCGTAAACAAGCAGTAGTTGATACTAGCAGCAGTAATAATATTGTAACCTGTTATAAACAAGCAGTAGTTCATACTAGCAGCAGTAATAATATTGTAACTTGTTATAACAAGCATGTAGTTAATTCTAGCAGCAGTAGGCTACGGACGGATGCAATTCGAAACTGGCCCCCTTTTCACTATGGGCCCGGGGTATATCTTGCCCTGAATTAATTTGTTATTTTTTTATATAAAAGAAAAACGTTTTGAAATAGTTCAAATAGCTGATCTACAAGCTCACAACATGTAGATGTAGATCGGCTAGTTGAACTATTTTAAAATGTTTTTCAAAATAGTAAAAAATGGCAAATACGTTTAGGGATAAGGGTTAAGGGTGGCGCAAGATGTAGCCCTATACTATAGATGTACTATATAGAGATCTCTGTATGTCTCTACATGTTCTGATGAATTGAAAAGGGTGGACCCGATTGTAAACAAGTAATGCTTTCTGGTGTCGTCAACAGTTTTTTGTATTGAGTTGTGTCGTATAATTCTATAAATGAACCAGCGAATTTGAAAGTGCTATCTTCAACAAAAGACAGTCGTTTATACTTCACAGTTGGGAAACAGAAGGGCCATTGTCCTAAAACCTAAACCGTTTGAAGCTCTCCCTCCTGGGGGGAAGAGTCTAGAATTTTCCATTGTGTACTCTTGGTTACTACACTGAGTAAACTATTCAGTGAAACTTAAGGAAACTACTTTTAAACTAGTCTACCCTATTAGATAGTTATAGTCATATATAGTTATATACGCTATAACTATTAATAGGGAGTGCAATTGATGCTGAGTTGAAAATATATTATGTATTGTTATAAGATTATAGCTTACTCGTTTGGGGTTAAAAACTGTGTTAATCACCTTTTAAAGATAATATGTTCAGATTCATTCTTAGTTCCGTTTTAAACATTGCTTAGATTTTAACTATGTTTCATAAGAGTATGTTTAGGTTTCATCTAGTTCTGGTATGTTTTAACTATGTATTCCTTAGATTAGCAATTCATCACATTCTGTATAAGAGTTAGGACTCCAGTCAACAGTACAGGCCTTTGTTCCTCGGCTCACATAGAAGTCCCGCCTCTCTCCAAATTCTGAGTGTTTCCCTGTATGCCGTTACGCTGTGAAAGCGGGTGAGATTTTTACCACAGTTGTACCTGAAATGTACTGTAATTCTGCAAACTGTTAAAGGAGCACTTCACCACTTTTCAACCTATCTTCATATAATATGTCCTCACTAATAATCATGATAAAATGGCACAATTATTTTCTACTCAGTCTGAGCCTCATAGGAGGGCTGTGGGCAGTTCAGAAACCGTCCTCCAGTGACATCATCATTAGGCAGATCATTTAAAAGAAATATTTTTCTTTACAAAAATGTTAAGATTTGAATTGTCGTGAGAACGATGGCTTCCATTTTCGCTTCAATCAATCAGTCTGTTATAAATGTGATTTTTGAGTTTGTACTGCATCGCTGATAAAATGTAGCTGCTTGTACTGCTAGCTAAAGGCTGTGAGCTAATGCGAGTGGTGTTGTGGACGCCCCCACCTTCCTGTTTCACCCGGAAAGGAAACGTAAGTTATGTCTATAACTATGGATCTATGAAAACGAACGATGACCGTCACTACGGTCTTAACAACGAATGATGCCCTCATCTTCCTCTTCTCGAGATCAATATATAAAAATTGTCATGCCCACATGACCCGTAGGAGGCGGTCTCACCATATAAGTTATGGCCGGTGCGGTCGGCTCCGCCTCCAGCCTCGAACACTCATAACGTTCCGAGGGACAGGAGATAGTGACGGTCATCATTCGGTCTCATAGATCCATAGTTATAGACATAACTTACGATCTATATCGACCTCACTCTGACCGTCACTACGGTCTTAACAACGGATGACTTATACCAACCGGGTCGCGAGGAACAGGGTACTCAGCCCCATCACCATCTCGCTGGGCAGCTGCAAGCAGGACGGTGGAACCCAGCGATAGCTGGGATTCCACGTTCAGTCTGTAAAACCTTGCAAATGTGCAAGGCCCAGTCCATGAAGCCGCTGCACAAATGTCCTCCATGGACACTCCTTTTAGTGCAGCCCAAGAAGTGGCCAACCCCCTTGTGGAGTGGGCCACCACATTCTCAGGGACCGGCTGGCCTAGATCAACATAGGCCGCCGAGATTGTGTCCACAAGCCAATGCGACAACCGTTGCTTGGACAAGGGAAGTCCCAACCTCCTGCCCCCATAGCAGACAAACAGCTGCATGCCTGTCCCTCGTATGGCCTGTGTGCGATCCACATAAGCACGAAGTGCTCGGACTGGACACAACGTAGACAGGCCCTCCACAGTTTCCTGGGGGCCCAGAGCAGAACGCAATGCCGTAATTTCCAGCACTCGGTTCACCGTCTGCAGCGTAATTACCTTGGGCAGAAATGCCGGGTTAGGCCACAGCGACACCCCTGTGCCATCGGGTTTCCACCTCATGCAGTCTTGGCTGACTGACAAGGCCTGCAGCTCACCAACGCGTTTGGCAGAGGAAAGCGCCAAAAGAAGGAGGGAAGTGCTGTCTTACGAGAGAGGGATTTCAGATCGGACTGATCCATCGGCTCATACGGGGCTCCCATCAAGGACCGCAGTACCAGAGGGAGATCCCAAGCAGGGGCCCTCAAGGCCCGCCCGGGGCGTAGCCGCTTGACACCAGCCATGAACTGAGTGACAAAAATATGCCTACCAACTGGTAGCCCATCAACCTCCTCATGCCGGAGCGAAATAGCGGCGGAATACACCCTGATGGTGCTGGCTGCTCTGCCAGCATCCAAGAGGGACTGGAGAAAACGTAAAACTAGGGATACGTTGCAGGTGACAGGATTCGCCTGCTGGGCAGCACACCAGGCAGAGAAGCACTTCCACTTGTGGTCGTAACAGGCACGGGTGGAAGGCGCCCTGGCATTACGCATTGTGTCAAGGACGGCCTCATCTAGCCCCTGAGGGAGGGGCTCAGAAGAGGCCAGGCCCAGAGCTGCAGAGTCCTCGGCTTGGGGTGCCAAATCTGACCCTCTGCCTGGGACAAGAGGTCTGCTCTGGCCGGCAGCGGCCATGGAGACCCCTGAACCAGCTGAAGGAGGTCTGGAAACCAATGTCTCCCTGGCCATTGGGGTGCAATCAACAGAATTCTGTAGCAACCCCGCCTCACCCGATGCAATACCTGAGGAATCAGGGGGAGTGGAGGGAAAGCGTACAACAAGCCGTCCGGCCAGTCTTCTGACAGAGCATCCAGGCCCAAGGGGCCCCCCTGACCCGTCAGGGAGAACCGTCGCTCGCAGTGAGCATTCTCTCGAGAGGCGAACAGGTCCGCTCGGGCCCGGCCGAAGCGGGTCCATATCTGCGAGACCACCTGTGGGTGAAGTCTCCACTCGCCGGAGAGGGGGCCGGACCTGGACAGAAGGTCTGCTGCAGTGTTCACCACTTCCGGCACATAGATTGCCCTGAGGGAGGCCAAGCGAGGCGAGATGCAGGACACGTTCTATCATGGCTTGCCTCGATCCCCACCTGGTTTGGGACTCTGTGATGAGCTGGAGGTCGTCTAGGCCAAGATCTTTCTGAGCTACTGCCAGGCCTCTTCGTCTTTTCCAACTATATGTGACCAGGGACAGTGGTTTGATATACAAGGGGGCCCTGGTCATTTTTCAGTTATTTACATATTATGAAACTGCACACTGTAACCTTTCATATGATGTATTGCTCATTGAAATTGGGGGGGAAATGAAGAAGATATGACCATTTGAAACCTAGTGAATCAGAAATGTCAAAATAGAGCATTCCACCTTCAAAGATTTCAGCAGTGATCTGTGACTTTAGGGGTCGCTGTTTTCCCTTCATTCCTCCATTAGTCAACAAGCAGTGTTGCCATGTCTGCTTATTATAATTAGTTGGCCTTGTTTCTAAAGAAAAATAATGCATAGGCCTACTGTACCAATAAGTCTACACAATTAGAGAATGTTATCTTTAAATAGGCTACTGTATTTATTTGGCATTTTGTAGTATGTAAAAACGATTATTTTGGGCTTGTTTTCATATACCGGGTTGCTAATTTCTCAGAACCTGGCAACCCTGCAACGGTAGCTTTTATCTACATTTAGCATTGATATCAATCCTGTAGCTAAAACAAGTACATATCGCGCTATATTACATATCGATGTGATCTGCGTTATTATGACCTTAATTTTCATGGCAGGTACATTCCAAAGCAACTAATAATAGCCACGTTATGGTGACAGTGTTTACATTAAATTAATCCTCGTCTTCTTCTTCTGCTATTGGAAACAGGAAGCCATTACAGCATGTTCCTTTGTTGTGATTCACCAGTGGCCCTTCTGGAAAATTAGCTTTAGGAGGACCGAAAATAAACACACTTTTTACAAAATACGATGGTTAATACTTCTTTCTCTGCTATTTCTGTTAGCCAGTTAGTAAAAGACTAGTATTATCTTCAAAAACGATTGTGTACAAAAAAGCGGATTTTAGCTGATGGAATAAAAACATTCTTTAACATTCCAACTGTGTTAATGTAGCTAAAAACGAAAACCACCAAAAAAATAAAATAATTCTATTTTGGTCTATTGTGAGATTTCATTAGTGCCGACTTGTGGTTGAAAATACTGGCACTGGTCACATATGAAAAATAACTGACAATCTTCTTACAAAGACCGATGGCACGATCAACCCCAGCCTGCCCAGGGTTCTCCTTCATACCATTCTCTGTATACAAAGAAATATAAAAGAAATGAAACACTTGTGATGCAACATCACAACTACGTTCACTTAATGGGGCCAGTCCTTCACAGTGACACACGCGTTAGATGAACCACGCGACCGGGATGGTTTCTACCCCTCAATGTCGTCCATTTGCTGCGCCCTTCTAATGCTGCGCCACGCCTTCTCTACACTCCTCCATAGAGAGCGACTCGAACAGCAGCAGCAGCTCCGTCAGAAAGACCACAGCACTGCACAGCCCCACACCCAAATTAATCGAATGAATGAATAAGGCGCTTATATCGCTTTTGCTCAGTGGATGGGACATTTACATTAAAAGCTATCGGATGGACGCGTGGATAACGGCATGGTTGTGTGCAATCGGACGGGAAAGGTTCCATAATCCATATAGCTTCCATGCTAGCTGCTTCAGACACAGGGGAGGGGAGGGAGATGGCCCGGTCACGGGACTCGAGTGCGAAATAGCGCTTATGCAACAATTACCCTAAAAACACAAACACCTCAACTCAATGTCATTGTGAATAAGAATTTCGACCGAAAAAATAATTTTTGGAAGGACACTTTCACCCAGTATGAAGCTAAATGTGGAAGCCGTGTGTGTCACACCAAAACTGGTGACCTATAGAATCCTGTACCGATCCTCTTGCATCTGGGCTGAGGCACTGCCTGCGAGTTGGCTCCGTCTAATAAGCAAATTTAGAACTTAGCATGTTGCATGCGTGTGCACCCGTGCATTCTGTGCGCATTTCCCAACTCTCAGTGATTTATCCACACATCGCCCTGTGTGTGTGTGTGTGTGTGTGTGTGTGAAACATAAAACATAAAACATGTGTGTGAAACATAAAAATAGACATCCCAATTAAAACCTGGCTTAAAATACTGGACGCTGTGATAGAACCAATTTCCCTCTATGGTTGCGAGATCTGGGGACCATTAGCAAACCACGATCTTGAAAAATGGGATAAACACCAAACCGAGACCCTACACACAGAACTCTGCAAATCCATTCTCCGTCATAGGCAGACCTGTATCCCGAGAGAAGACAGACTATGCACCCACTGCACACAAAATTAAGTGGAAACCGAGCTACACGTCCTAACCATCTGTCCATTGTACCAAGACATCAGAGACACTTACTTCCCACAGAATACAACCACACACAGAGATTTTGAAAATATGACCAATGACAAAAAACTCCCATATCTGCTGGGCGAAGTACAACAATGTGCAAACACAGCAGCAAGATTTGTGAGTTGCTGTGATAGGAGAAGGATATCAAATGGAACACAACCACCCTAAAGACTAATCATTGTGTATATTCCTGCACTATACCTGCATTGAGTGACCTTGGTACATAGAATTTGATCTATTGAAGATTCTGACCTTCAAATGTACATCATTTTTGTTTTGATTGTATTGCTGTATTGTTGTATTGTTCTGTCTGCTTTGGCAATGTAAACGTATGTTTTCTCATGCCAATAAAGCCCTTTGAATTGAATTGAATTGAATTGTGTGTGTGTGTGTGTGTGTGTGTGTGTGTGTGTGTGTGTGTGTGTGTGTGTCGCGTCGCCCTCCAGCTGCAATTGCAAGTGTGCGCTGTGTGCAGGGCACACTACTGAGTTTAAAAACACAGCTGAAACATGAAGTGGAGTCTGTCAATTTCCTTCTTCCCATATTGCGCTGCAACGTAACTAGGATGAGCTTTCCGAAGGGCGGCGAAATTCTAGTGGATTTAATTCATATACAGAAAAAGGCTAATTCAATGTTAATGCACTAACCCCTTTTGGTGTTAGCATTATGTTATGCTTTAGCTATTGAAAAATAGCAGATCTACAAGCTCATACGAGCTTGTAGGTCTGCTATTTTCAGGATATTTCAGGATGTAGAAGACATTTTTAGAATCTGATCGCAGGTCAAAATGGGTTAAGGACATGTGTGTGTGTGTGTGTGTGTGTGTGTGACACAGGCACATTTTCTTAAAGGACAAGGTGATTTGTAGTTACAGTTAAAAAAGTGTGTTGTATATTTTGACTCATAATGGACATATAATTAAAATCACCTTTTCCATACTAAACCACGTTTAAGTAATTATGTTGATCATGTCCTCAGTCACTGTAGTGTATTGCATTAGGCCGAATGGCCTATTATATTTATGTTTTAGCACTTTGCGCTGCATTTCATGTCATGAAAGGCGCTATTATTATTATTGCTTCATTCATCTTGAAAATCTAGCAAGGAGTAACTTATTTTAAAGCACTACACTTCAGATAAATATATGCAATTATATTATGCTTTGTTGTTTTAACTCTTACCGATGGCATTGTGCAGTTTGTGCTCAAAGCACTGTAGGTTGGGCCATTCATTCTCGTGCATTTCCTTCATCATATTGGTGCCGCTATCCGTCGTCATGCAGACTAGACCGTCTTCACTCAGCTTCCAGGACTCGAGTGCGTCTTTCAACCCCTGGGCAATCTCAATGCCTGTGTGGTCATTTGGGAAGAGGTAAGAGGTAGGCAGAGGTTTTCCAGTCTCCATTTGTCCGAGATAAAGTGCACAGTCAAACTCCATGGTTCGACTGGACCACAGGTCGGTCGTAGCGGAAAAGTTTTTCACATCGTACAGCTTGGTTGTCACATTACCACGTGTGGCTGGGTACATGGTCTTGTAGATGTGTTTACTTATATAGCGTCGGCTTGGTAGCTGGTAGCGGGGGTCTATCACTTGAAGCATCCTTTTGAACCCAGGCTTTTCAACTGCAAGGATCGGGACCTGGTCCTTTGCAATGTGAAACGCCACCGCGTCAGTAATGTTTCTCCACCGGGCTTCTGAAGTGGTGTATGGGACGCCACGTGAAAATGAATCATTTAATGATACCTGCTTTGGCTTTGGAGCCGTGGGCTGTGATGCAGCAGCAGCCGCCCGCAATGCTTTGCACTCCTCCCATTCGGGGCTATGCTTGTGTTTATGTTCCAGGTGGTTGAACAAGTTGGTAGTGTTACCGTCTCTCACAGGCACCGTCTTTTTACAAACTTTACACCGGGGACTAGTTTGCTCCTCATCTGAAACAGCGAAGCCGAACCATTTCCAGACGACAGACTTTGTCTTTCCTTTTTTATCAACCAACTCCTCGTTACCGCTCCCAGATGCATCCATGTTGTTTCACTTATTTTTATTTCTTTCACTTTTTCTCTCTGCGCGGCAGGAAGAGGGAGGAGGAACTACGGTAGCCTGCGTGCGAGTGTGAGTGAGTGAGAGAAATTTACCGTAAATGCGCTAGTAAAAGGGAAACACGATTTTCGATTAACTTTTTTTGAAATCGTCCAAATTAAGAAATCGCGATTTCGATTAAAATTCGATTAATCGTGCAGCCCTAGTTCGAGGTTGCTTTTCTTTAAGTTCACTCGGAAACCCAAGGACCAGACATGAGACAACACCTGCTCTGTGTCTGCTGCAACCTGGCTGCGAGACGGTGCTACGATCAGCCAGTCGTCGAGATAAGGTAGGATCTTCACCGGTGGCATGTCTCCCAAGCCGGACTCGGGAGGATAAGCCATCTTTGCCAGGCCCCTGCACTCAGCATTAAATAGGGAGTCACTATCAGGCTTCCCCCAGTTAGTCATTAGCATCCCCAAATACCCCTCTGCTTCCGGAACAGTGGGGGACGAGCGAGCCTGGGACACTGCACTGAAGACACCCGCCGAAGAGGCGGATTTCGGGGCTGTAAGTGTCATACCCAATAGTTTAGCCGCTGATAACACATGCGACACCAGTGTCTCACTAGCAGCGACGTCCGGAGCGGACTCTGTGTAGAGCGCAGATCTGGTGCTGCCTGAGACTGAAGCGTGGAAGACTGTGGACCGCTAAAAGTAAGGGAGCCAGGCGCATGGATGGAAAGCACATCTGGGTCATCCTCCGGGCCAGGCACCCCCCTGAAAGGAGATGCCTGCGAGGACACAGTCTCATGCGACACCACAGTTGAGGAGCATTCAGCTTCAAACCTCCCCATCCGCTCACTGAGGGACTGAATAGCAGCCAAAATCTCCCTCTGAGTGGCGCCCTGCGTCTCCCCGACCTCCTGGGCGTGAGCAGAACGCTTAGGGGCCCGAGAGGTGTGCTCACGAGACCTCCTATAACCATGGTCACCTGAGCGACGCCGATGGCGTTTTCTAGAATGCCTGTCACTATGGCCAGGCCCCGGTTCCTGGGCAGGGGGAGCTGACTCCCCCCCCAGCGCTGCACGCCGAGCCCTCTCGACATATGGCAGCAACACAGGGGTCATCAACGTCCCGCTGCACATGGGCTCTGCCCAAACAAACGGGACATTCCCGGTGGCCATCACTGTCGTGTTAGTGAATAACATACGCGTGAGTCCGACTGTACTTAACGTGGATAGTATTTATTAACTCACTGGTAACATGTAAACAACCTGTCTGTCTGTTCCTGTCTCTCTCGAGCCCATCTCCCGCCCGGTCGCTCCCCGTGATGTCATCACCTCTCGACTCTGTAGTCTTTCCCCTCATACCACAATCACACCACATCTCCCCTTTCTAGAATCAATGGGTAGACTGCCAATGATTCCACAGACCTTGAGGATTATTCTGCCTCGTGGGTGGAAGGTCTGCTCCTATCTGAGCCTGAACCAGACAGTCAAACACACACATAAAATATAGCCTTAGCCAGAACAAATCCACTTCAAAATCAATACTCAAACATCCATCCTATACTATTACTGTACTGTCCTCACTCTTAGGCCCTGCAACTGACTTAACATATTCACAGTACAATAAAGCAATAACACAAACATAACAATGTCAAACACATTTCTCTCTCACTCCCTTTTATTATTTTTTAAGTCTCTGCAAAGTCCATAGTATAGAAAATTACAAGTCCAACCTAGTTGGTCTCACCACCGCTCTCCCAGACCTGGTTCTAGTAGTAGGAGAAGATGGCGGTTCTGGAAGACTCTGCTGTGGCGGTTCAGCTGAAGGTTGCTCTGGAACGCCTCCCAGGAACGGCTCTGCTACACCACGGCCACTGTGCTCTGGCGAGGATCTCATGGCGATGAGATGACGACGGTTTCGTCTGATGGTCCCGTGAGTTCCTTCCACCAGATACGATCGTGGGGTAGTGTGGCCACCGATGATAGCTCCAGCAGTTCTTTGGTCTCTGATCCATACGTTCTGTCCCGGATCGAGTGTGTCAAGGTTCTGTGCACGATGCCGCAGGTTGTAGCGTTGTGCATCTTTCGTCCTCTTCTCCCCTTCCTTCAACACAACAGCTTCACGATCGGGAAGAGCAGGCTCTAGCAAGGTAGGAAAGATAGGCACCGTCGTGCGGAGTCTCCTCCCCATAAGAAGCTGAGCTGGACTGTACCCATTTTCGAGAGGGGTAGCTCTGTAGGCGAGTAAAGCCATATAGGGGTCATCAGCCTTCTTAAGCAGACCCTTCACAGTCTGCACTGCGCGTTCAGCCTCAACGTTACCTTGGGTGTATACTGGTCACATGACGGAACCCATAGGACCCTGCGAAGGCCGCGAAAGCCGCTCCGGAGAACTGAGGCAGCAAAGCAATTTCCACATATCTTGACATGTAGTCCACGAACAGCAGATAGGTCTTGTTTCCGAGCATGAACAAGTCTGCTCCCAACTTCTCCCATGGTCGGCCTGGGTATGGCGATGGCATCAGCGGCTCCCTGTGGTTCCGTCTCTCCTTACAGCACGTCCGGCAGTTGAGAACCAACTCGTTCAGCTGCTGGCTCAGCCCGGGCCACCATACTGACTGTCGCGCTCGCTGTCTACACTTCACCACGCCTTGGTGTCCTTCGTGCAGTTTGGCGAGAACTTCATTTCTCATCGTTGAAGGAATGACAAGTCTGTCTCCCTTCAGCAGGACACCCTCCTGGATTGTAAGGAACGCCTGCTCTGCCCAGTACAGTTTGAGTCCTGGTTCCTTGAAACTGTGTGCTGGCCAGCCTTCTGCACATAGTTGCATTACTCGTGCACACACACTGTCCTCCCGCAGCTGCACTCTCAGCTCTTCCAGGTAAGCAGTGCTCGCAGGTAGGTTCTCCAGTACCATATCCACATATATATTTGTATCCTCAAACAGCTCCTTGTCCGCCGACGTCCCTTCTCTCTTAACAGGAGCTCGTGACAGCGTATCGGCTGTCCACAGGTGCTTCCCCGGCACATGAGAGATAGAGTAGGAGTAGCGCATCAGACGCATTCTGAAGCGTTGGATCCGGGGGGGTAGAGCATCCAGTGCCTGAGTCCCCAGAAGACTCAGGAGAGGTTTGTGGTCCGTCTCCATCTGAAAGTGCGTTCCAATGAGGAAGTTGCGGAACCTCTCACAGGCCCAGGTCAGCCCCAAAGCCTCCTTTTCCACTTGCGCATATCTCTGCTCTGTTGGTGTAAGAGGCCGCGACATGTAGGCTACTGGCCTCCAGTCCTCGTCCCATTTTTGGAGCAGCACTCCTCCCAATCCGTACGATGACGCATCTGCTGAGACTTTGCACTCCCTGTTGGGATCGTACATAGCACTGGTGTAGACGTCAGTGCGTCCTTTAGATCCTGAAAGGCTCTTGCCTGGTCGACGCCCCACACCCAGCAGTTCTTTTTCGACAGGAGATCTCGCAGAGGCTTGTCTCTCTGAGCCAGCTGCGGCACAAACTTCCCGAGCTGATTCAGCATCCCAAGAAAACTTCTCAACTCGGTCACAGTTGTTGGCTCCTGTATTTTCCTCACAGCCTCTGTCTTGCCCGGGTCTGGGCTGATGCCACTGGTAGAGATCACGTGGCCCAGAAAGGTCACTTCTGACTTTGACAGGTCGCACTTATCAACGTTCAAAGTGATGCCTGCCTTCTGCATCTTCTCCAGCGTAGCATGCAGGCGAGCGTCATGCTCCTCTTGTGTTTGGCCCCACACCAAGACGTCGTCCATGTGACAAACAACGCCCTCCAGACCGTCTGTGACCTCCGTCACCATGCGGTTCTGGAAGTGTTCAGGGGCGGATGCAATTCCGAAAGGTAGTCTCCTGAAATAATAGCGCCCGAAGGGTGTAATGAACGTTGTCAGCTTCATTGAATCTGCTGTTAGGGGGATTTGCCAAAACCCCATGTTTGCATCCAGCTTACTGAAGATTCTGGCACCGGCCAGCATCCCCAGTGTCTCCTCCACTGACGGCATTATGAACTTCTCCCTACATACTGACTCGTTGAGTTTGGTGAGATCGACACATATGCGTACAGCACCTGTCTTCTTGGGCACCACCACGATGCCAGCGCACCAGTCCGTCGGCTCCTCAATTCTGCTTATAACCTGAAGTCGTTCCATGCGGGACAGTTCTTGCTTGACTTTGTCCATTAGAGGCAATGGAATCCTCCTAGGTGTTTTGAGTGAGAACGGTTCGGCCTCTGGCCTCAGCTTGATGGCATATGGCTGCCGCACCTCTCCGAGCCCAGTGCATAATTTTGGGTAGTTCTCCTTTAATGTCTCCATAGTGACACTGTCTAGGCGCGCAACAAGCCCCAGCCTACAGCTCACAGATCTTCCCAGCAAGGCAGTTTGCACATGACGAGCAATGTATACATCCTCCATCTCTTCCTTCTCACCTCTCCTCAGCAGCAGCCTGGCGACGCCCACCACGTCGAGTGGACTCCTTCCCGGTCCCAAGAGTGGTCTTGTTGCTTTTTTGAGTATAGGTGGATTGTCCCCACATGTGTTTTGGAACACAGTGTGAGGCAACACTGTGACATCGGCACCCGTATCAATTTTGAACCTCACATTACTCTCATGAATGTCAATGTTGACCATCCACGGGTCACCATCTGCCGTGACGACATCTGCCGTGACGCTGCCGAGGAAGATTTCCTCCTCATCCTCATCCTCTTCAACCTCGTGCACATGTCTGGACCTACATGCACGTTTGAAATGTCCCTTCCTCCCACATGCATGACACTTCACTTCAGCAGCAGGACAATCGCGTTTTGGATGGGATGGAAAACTTCCACATTGAGCACACTGTGACTGTGCACCCTTGTCTGTGTTGTACTGAGTACTGTTTGGCCTGCTTGTCTGGCTACTAGCATAGTGAGGCTTGTTTTTAGCAGTCTTGAAGTTCCTCTTGAACACTCTGTCAACAGATCTAGCCTCACCTGCTTCTGATCTGGTGGTGTCCCCTCGCAAAGACCGCTGCTGCCGTTTCACCTCCTCACTCTGCCGAGCCATTCTTATGGCTTTATCCAAAGTTAGATCCGCGTCCAACTGCATGCGTTCTGACAGCCCCTTGTCTTGCAGTCCGACAACAATTCTGTCTCTGATCAGTTCATTGTGCAACACGCCATAGTTACAATGCTCTGCCAGCGCATATAGTGTAGTGACACATGAATCAACACTCTCCCCTTCTCTCTGGTTTCTGATGTTAAACTGAGCACGCTCATAAATCACATTTTTCTTTACCACAAAGAAGCCTTGAAATCCTTCCCGCACTCCTTGGTATGTGACTCTTTGAGTGTCCGTCAGAGTCAGCCCACGGAGAATATCATCCGCCTCATCTCCCATGCAATAAATCAATGTGTTTACTTGATTGTCTTCAGAACTTGCATCAAGGTTACTTGCCAGGCGAAATCTCTCAAATCTCCGGATCCATTTGTCCCACTCTTTCAGCCTCGAAACGTCAAAGGACTCCGGTGGCTGGATATTGAACGTAGCGCACGGTCCCGCGGCGACTCTCGGTGCAGCCACTGCCGGCGCCCCGCCGGCCGCGCCTCCGTCCCCGGTAATCATAACGTCCTTCACTCCCCGACTTTCTTTACTTCTGGCTTCGTGTACAACGACTTTCTCCACTCCACATCAACTACAGGACTTCTGACACCATGTCGTGTTAGTGAATAACATACGCGTGAGTCCGACTGTACTTAACGTGGATAGTATTTATTAACTCACTGGTAACATGTAAACAACCTGTCTGTCTGTTCCTGTCTCTCAAGCCCATCTCTGCCCGGTCGCTCCCCGTGATGTCATCACCTCTCGACTCTGTAGTCTTTCCCCTCATACCACAATCACACCACAATCACGGGGGTCCATGGCTGCCTGACAACAGCAGCAGACGTAGGACGCCATAGTAGCTCAATTACCACCCCACTCACCGTATGCGAACGCACCGAGGGATATGCAGGAAACCCCACCCGCTGCGAACAGCAGTATCAGGGGCCGCAATATACGAGTAAACAACCCTAACAGGAGGGCTCCTGTTAGGGTCTTCATGGTGTTTTTGTTGACCAGTGAGAGTGAGGAGATCCTGTATAGGAATTGTTCTTTGAGTTTTCTTTGCCTCCAGGATGATATTATTGTCACCCACTCTAACCATGAAGCCATCTGCCTTTTTGAGCTTACTATTTGATCCAAAGATTCAGTTAGATTCAGTTTTTCCCAGGTGTAATGATAGTTTTTGTTATCAGCGAGCCAGGTGCAGATTCTACCATGTTCAGAGATGAGCTGAAGGCCTTTTCAAGCTGCAGGTTGTCAAAGGTGCAAACATAGTTTGTAAATGAGCAGGATTTATGTTAACACGTACATCTGATCTGATTTTTGTCTCCACCAGGCCAAAGGCATGGGGAGAGAGTGTTTTGCACTCCGTCCGTGTGTGTGTGTGTGTGTCCGTCCTTCCGTCCATCTTTCCGTTACCAGCTAATCTCCAGCACCGTTAACCCGGTCGATGCCAAACTTTGCACACACACTCCCTGGATGCCAACGATGAACCTCTGTCATTTTCTAGAGCGGCCTATTATAGAGCCACCATGAGGCAGCTTTTGTAAAACACATTTTTTTTATAATACTCCTCCTCATTCAGTCCAAACATATCGCAGATTCTTAAACAGTATCTCTACAGTCATGTGCTCAAGTCGGATCTGCATATTCCATCCTAATTGGCTATAATTTGCTTTCAAAGTTTGCAAGATTGGCCCATTTTTAACAAAAAGCCTCAAATCATGAACGCAGCAACGCAGCATGCAATTTACGTGAAATCTATCACACACACTGTCTTACTAGGCTGAGGATTATATCCCACCCTTTTCACATTGGCCTGTTATAGCGCCACCAGGAGGCCACAACCTGACCTGTGCCCCGAGGGCCACTTTCTAGTTTAATTATCTTTTCGACTTCTCCTGGTGCGAGTTGACTTGTGACAATGAAGTCGACTTGTTGAGAAGTCGACTTTGGTTACTGTCCAATTGTGTTGTCGTGCACACACCATTGAAATGTAACCCTAACACCTCTGTAGCCTCTGTAGACATTTTTAAAGCTCAGCTCAAGACCCACTTCTACAACATTGCTTTTAATTGATCTTTTATTTTTTTTTGTTATTCATGTCCTCACTGTATTGCATTACTGCTTGTTTTTTAATGTCGTTGCCTTGCTTTTCTTTTATTCTCCATTGTTTTGTAAAGCACTTTGAGCTGCATTTCATGTCATGAAAGGTGCTATACAGATAAAGTTTTATTATTATTATTATTATTAACACACACCATTGTAACACATCTTAACACGGTATTGGCTTGTTGTTCCTCACCACACTCCGCACAACCCACTGAATCCTGAATTAAAAAATGTAAATGTTGGAGAGTTGGCAACTCACAAATAGATTTAACCAATATTTATTAGAGAATGAGAATACAAGTGTGCATTAGACTTGGCTTCGGCTCTGCTGCATTTTCTCCCTGCTCGGCACGATTAAACACCATCGTAAAACATTAAGAGCAGGGAGATAATATACAATAAAACCCCAAGGGGAGCGTAAATAACAGATAAAACCTTATAAAATAAATTGCTCAATACCAACAACCGGTCAGCAAGTGGACTACTTAAAAAAATATTTTTAAGTATATAGGCAATATTTTAGGCCAATAAAAACACATTTCCCACTCCCCACCCCTGGCTGCCGGACTATAGGTCTCCAGTTATTAAAGTCCTTCCTTATTCACTTGATTTCAGACCGGAGTCCAGACTGCAGGTGAAGACGAACTCTTCAGACTCATAAGAACTACAATACCCATGATACATCACTCCCAGGTGAAGATGGACTCTCCAGACTCAGCCAGGGACGTTTCTATTAAACAGGAAGCTGAAGCCATTTCTATTAAACAGGAAGCTGAAGACCAGCCACACCTCAGTAAGTTTCATGTTCTCTTCCTTTCTTTAACACTTTAACTGCTACAGGTTCTAGCGGACCATGGCTTACTGGTGCTGAAGGCTTAACATGGGCTTTTTGAACTTTTTGGGGGGCCCACAGCGAGGGGCCTCTTATAGCGAGAATCACAATCGCATAAATAAAAAGAAAGCCCAACTTGTCCACTTCAATTTAAAAAAAAAATTATGATTCTACCATCTTCCATTCTGGAGATATTGACCTTTTTCTAACACCTGCTTTTGCCTGCACGCTGCTTGTGAAAAAAAACAACAGAGATATGGAGGCCTGAAGTTGACAGACATTTCAGTTCAGTTTTTTTTGTTCAAAAGACCGATATAAAATTGAGCACAAATAATATCCTATACAAACCATATACCGAATGAAAGCCCTGAATGTCTACTTTTAGGAGGAAAACAGTACACATTGTACACATATACAGTTTGTCACTAATTGGCTATTGAATGCAGCTTGCGCCCACCAGAGAACTTTAGAGAAGGCATGGACCCGAAGAACTATTATTCACAAAATAAGGCCTATAGCGACATGTACATACTATATACCGTATGAAACAGTAGACTCTCTGCTTTCATAAGAAAAATACCACCCAGAAAAATCACACCCCTGTGAAGTGAGCAGTGCAATTGCACTGCTCACTTCACAGGGGTGTGATTTTTATTATTATTACAGTATTAGTATTTTTCTTATGACAGCAGAGAGTCGACTGTTTCATACGGTATATAGTATGTACATGTCGCTATAGGCCTTATTTTGTGAATAATAGTTATTCAGGCCCATGCCATCTCTAAAGTTCTCTGAAAAAGATAATTTTAGAGAGCATGGACCTAACAACTAAATATTCACAAAATAAGGCCTATAGCGACATGTACATACTATATACCGTATGAAACAGAATACTCTCTGCTTTCATAAGAAAAATACTAATACTGTAATAATAATAGAAATCACACCCCAGTGAAGTGAGCAGTGCAATGTTGCACTGCTCACTTCACAACATTGCACTGCTCACTTCACAGGGGTGTGATTTTTATTATTACGAGTAAGACGCGCGAACGCGGAAGGCGAACGCAGATCGTAAATTGCAATAACAATTAGAATAAATTACAGACATGATCTGCAGGGTGTCATAGTTAGTGCTTGGACCACGCCAGCTCCATATATGGTCACAAAAGACGCCATCACACTCATGTCACCATGACTCAGCCATAACCATATAAGGAGTCCCCAAAGCAGGACCACGCCATCACACTCATGTCACCATGACTCACAAATCACTCAGCTCCATATATGGGCACAAAAGGGCCAGGTCCACATATACAGTAAGCGGGACAGACAGACACACACACACACACACACACACACACACACACACAGACAGACAGACAGACAGACAGACAGACGTGATCTGCTAGGTCTCATAGTAAGTGCTCATTGCATTCGCAATTACAGTATTAGTTTTTTTCTTATGAAAGCAGAGAGTCTTGATGCACATTATCTGATCATAAAACGGACTTGGAAACTTTCTTCAATCGTAGCCCCATATGTGCCCTCTCCCTACGCTCATTGAACTCATTCTGTGATTCGAGCTACAAACAATCGCAGTAACGGGGGGGGGGGGGGCAACTAGGCTTTGAGGAAATGATCTTGCATAATCAACATTATTGTCGATTGTCGTGTGCCGCTCCAAACATGTCCAGACATACCACTAACCTCATCGATCCAGTCTCGCGTATCTATAAGGTGAGACGCGAGACTGGATCGGATTGTGTCTGGACATGTTTGGGAAAAAAAACAACAAGAAAAACAACGAGATGGATGCGGCAGCAGCAGAAGCAGCACGTCAACGTATTTGGAAGAAAAAAAACGAGAAAGCACCACCTGTCGTTGCAAGACAAACACCCGTATTTTGCTGATAGACAGATAATAATCGATCCGATTTTGTCCTGCCGTTCATTTTATCACATTAGGTGCAGGGCAGGCTGCTCGACGGTGAGTTTATAATAGCCTGTTGTAACGAGAAAGGGGGATGGATTGGATGGTTGGATGCGAGCAGCGCAGCAGCAGTACGGCTTGCGATCAGCGACCAACGTATCATGGCGGGCCCTCGATAATGATGTGCAATCTGTCCATGACTAACTCCACATGTGTCTGGCAAACGTTACGTTATGAAATCAAATGCCGATCGTTGCAGGTTTATATACGGGCAGAGAGCAAATCGCGTTGTATCTTGTTCCGAGAATGAGAGTGCAAGCCTTGCAGTTGAAAGCAGTGGGGACTCGGGAGTGGGGGGGGAACTGCCAATGCGATCCAAGAGGAAGAGACCCCCCCCCCACCATTCTCCCTCGGGAGAAACCATGTAGAAACAGGAGGGGAGGGGGAATCGAGTGTATTCACACAAACAAGAGCATTGTCCCATCCATTTTAGATCCCCTGACATCTGCGTTGGTCTATGCCGGACGGCCGTATCCATTACGTCGTACGTCCTCGCATAGACCAACCAATAGGCGGTGCCAGACGCTTCTCAGACCAACACCTCTTTTCAGCAGGGGGGGGTTTTAACTCTTTTTAGAGCCGATCGGTGTTACATTATGAGTTGTCCGGGCGCAAATATAGTTGAACTATAGTAATCAATAAAAAAACGTTTTTTGGACCATAAAACGTATAAAAACGTTATGCGCTTCTTAGGGGTGGCTATAATAAAACGTTTAAAAACGCTTTCAGCATTCTATGAGTTAATATGTTCTGTTCTGTGGGGCTGCCACAATGTCTTATTTTCACTGTAACAATGGCAAACTAGAAAATATTGTTCCTGAAGAAACAATGTATTTTGCCAAAACTTTCAAAACAGTAATAACCTGTAGTTAGTAACGGTGTAGTCAATCTTATCTCCGTAGGTAATAGCTCATTTTGTACATGGAACATGGAAGAAGAATGGATTTACATTTTAGGAATCCAGTGTTGACCATCATGTTATGTTTCTGCTCCTAGACATCCTGCACATGGTTGTGTGTAAAGAAGAGGTTTCTCCTGAACAGGAGAGGAGCCCCAGTCTGCTCCAGGAGGAACCAGAGCCTCCACACATTAAAGAGGAAGAGCTTAAAGAGGAACAGGAGGAACTACTTCAAAGACCAGAGGAACCTGTTGGGTCAACGTTGACATTACTAGCAGTGAAAGGTGATGATGAAAAGTATGATGAAGAAGAAAAATCTTCCCACTGCTCTGAGGTTGAAGTTGAACTTGAATCTGACACTGAAGTCACTGAAGACAGTGATGATTGGGAGGAGACCAGTGAAGACGATGATGACGACCGGCGTGACAAGAGTTTCAGAGACTCAGGTTCCCTGAAGAAACACCAGCGTGTCCACACTGGAGAAAAACACTTTAACTGTAAACATTGTGACAAGAGTTTCAGTTATTCTAGTACTTTGAAGAATCACCAGCGTGTCCACACTGGAGAAAAACCTTTCCAATGTAAACATTGTGACAAGAATTTCAAGGATTCAAGTACTCTTTGTTACCACCTTCGTGTCCACACTGGAGAAAAGCCTTTCCAATGTAAATATTGTGACAAGTGTTTCAGACAGTCATCTCACCTGAAGACACACCTTCGTGTCCACACTGGAGAAAAACTTTTCCAATGTAAACATTGTGACAAGAGTTTCAGATGGTCATCTCGCCTGAAGACACACCAGAGTGTCCACACTGGAGAAAAACCTTTCCAATGTAAACATTGTGACAAGAGTTTCAGTCGGTCAGGTAACCTAAAGCAACACCTTTGTGTCCACACTGGAGAAAAACCTTTCCAATGTAAACATTGTGACAAGAGTTTCATTCGTTCAGATGACATGAACAGACACCAGTATGTCCACACTGGAGAAAAACCTTTCCAATGTAAACATTGTGACAAGAGTTTCAAGTTTTCAAGTAATCTGAAGTCACACCTTCGTGTCCACACTGGAGAAAAACCTTTCCAATGTAAACATTGTGACAAGAGTTTCAAGTTTTCAAGTACTCTTTGTTACCACCTTCGTGTCCACACTGGAGAAAAACCTTTCCAATGTAAACATTGTGACAAGAGTTTCAGACGGTCATCTCAGCTGAAGACACACCAGAGTGTTCACACTGGAGAAAAACCTTTCCAATGTAAACATTGTGACCAGAGTTTCAGACAGACAAGTCATCTGAAGTCACATCTTCATGTCCACACTGGAGAAAAACCTTTCCAATGTAAACTTTGTGACAAGAGTTTCAGAAAGACAAGTCATTTGAAGTCACATCTTCATGTCCACACTGGAGAAAAACCTTTCCAATGTAAACATTGTGACAAGTGTTTCGCACGGTCATCTCAGCTGAAGACACACCAGAGTGTTCACACTGGAGAAAAACCTTTCCAATGTAAACATTGTGACAAGAGTTTCATACGGTCATCTCAGCTGAAGACACACCAGAGTGTTCACACTGGAGAAAAACCTTTCCAATGTAAACATTGTGACAAGAGTTTCAGGCAGACAAGTCATCTGAAGTCACATCTTCATGTCCACACTGGAGAAAAACCTTTCCAGTGTAAACTTTGTGACAAGAGTTTCATTAAGACAAGTCATCTGAAGTCACATCTTTATGTCCACACTGGAGAAAAACCTTTCCAGTGTAAACTTTGTGACAAGAGTTTCATTAAGACAAGTCAGATGAAGTCACACCTTCGTGTCCACACTGGAGAAAAATCTTTCCAATGTAAACATTGCGACAAGAGTTTCAGACAGTCATCTCACCTGAAGACTCACCAGAGTGTCCACACTGGTGAAAAACCTTTCCAATGTAAACATTGTGACAAGAGTTTCAGGCAGACAAGTCATCTGAAGTCACATCTTTATGTCCACACTGGAGAAAAACCTTTCCAGTGTAAACTTTGTGACAAGAGTTTCATTAAGACAAGTCAGATGAAGTCACACCTTCGTGTCCACACTGGAGAAAAATCTTTCCAATGTAAACATTGCGACAAGAGTTTCAGACAGTCATCTCACCTGAAGACTCACCAGAGTGTCCACACTGGTGAAAAACTTTTCCAATGTAAACATTGTGACAAGAGTTTCAGATGGTCATCTCGCCTGAAGACACACCAGAGTGTCCACACTGGAGAAAAACCTTTCCAATGTAAACATTGTGACAAGAGTTTCAGTCGGTCAGGTAACCTAAAGCAACACCTTTGTGTCCACACTGGAGAAAAACCTTTCCAATGTAAACATTGTGACAAGAGTTTCATTCGTTCAGATGACATGAACAGACACCAGTATGTCCACACTGGAGAAAAACCTTTCCAATGTAAACTTTGTGACAAGAGTTTCAGTAAGACAAGTCATCTGAAGTCACATCTTAATGTCCACACTGGAGAAAAACCTTTCTAATGTAAACATGTAACAAGGGTTTCAGAATCTCATCTCTCCTGAAGACACACCTTCGTGTCCACACTGGAGAAAAGCCTTTCCAATGTAAAGATTTATTTATTACGGGTGATAGCTAAGGTACTCACCAATGTATCTTATATAACAAGGTTGGATGGTCCTCCCTGACAGCCATACTTGGAGATTGTCCTAAATCCATCTCATCTTTTCTGAAGTACACCCGCACCCGGTCAAGTAGTTTCCCCAAATGCCAGGTACCAAAAGTTAGCTCTGAACTTGCTTTTGACTTCTGTGGCCCTAATACATGGAATGACCTGCCAAATGACATTGAAACTGACCACATTGGTACCCTTAAGTCGTTTTATAACCTTGGTGAGCATATAGATCCCCACAATATGTAACTGTTTTTAGATCGTTTTGAAATTTGTCTTAGATTTTTTTTTTGTAAACCTATGTAACGTATATGTTTCTTTTCCTGATCTTCTGATGTATTGTGATTTTTCTATAATATTGTATTACTCGACGACACTGAAAATGAGTTTGATTACTCAGTGTAATTTCGAGAATAAACAACACTTGAATTAATTAAAAAAATAGCGCACTGGGAGGATCAAATTAAACAGCTGTATGTTCGTAGGGAGGTCGATAGACAAGGACAATATTATGGATTATTATACTGCTCCTATATTTCAAAACAAATATGGGTAAATTCTTCTACAGCACGATCACCCAGGTGTGGAATGCCCTGACCCCTTCCCTCAAAAAATGCAGATCACTTACATCTTTTAAAATAGGCCTGAAAGTCCAAATTTCAGCAGGCCCAGTGGAGAGGAAATGATCGCTTCTCCTTTAAACAGGTGACCACGCCCCCTCCTAACTTTCTCGCACTGTGTACATTTAGTGTTTTATTATTTCCTGTAATGATATATTTTGTTGTTTTTGATGATTATTGTTGAGGGTCGCCAATTCCTCCTATTGGGCTTTGTCTTTGTGTGAACACAAACACGATGATTTGATTGGCTGATCATCATCCCATAACCATGATTTGATTGGCTGATGTAAATATTGAGGATAAAATTGTGAGGGCAGAAGAAGTGAAGACGGCAAAAGTGATTGGCCGGAATGACATTTGTGATGATTTGATTGGCTGAGCATGGAATGGGATAAGAACGCCCCTCACTTCACACAAGTGTGATTTTTGTTGGAATCAGTGTTTGACTGAACTCTGTTGCTTTTTTACATTCATGTCTAATAAACTATTAAATCAATCCTGTCAATAGAGGCCTCCATACTCCTGATCTTTTGTTTTTCTCCTCATGTTAAAACCATAAAGGACAACTTTGGGGTTTTTCAACCAAGGTTCATGTTTTAGGTTATTAGAGAAAGTAAAAGATGAGTGTTATATATTTTTTCATTTGCTGCTTTATTTTGTTTAAAAAAGTTTAGCTAGTTTAACATTGCTAGGAACTTGCTTTCTGAGGTACTGCTGGGATTTGAACCCAGGGTCTCCTGTTTACTAAACAGGCGCTTTCACCAGCTAAGCCACAGTACCTGCCCAAAAGCCTGATGTTAGAGATAGAAGATGTTATTCTCTGATAAAGTAAATGAGTTATTAAAGTTCTAAACACATTCATATTTAAACCTGCGTGCTATATTTTACATATGGAACAAGAAAACACAGAAGACACACTGCACTTTGTAGCATATTTGCATATCGTTGAACTGGACCTCATCTACATATTGAAATGATCAGATTCTAATAGTTTAGTACACACGTCCGTATCATCAAATGACAATTGGCTTCGCCCGATGTGGGGCTCGAACCCACGAGTCAAGACCCTGAGATTGAGTCTCATGCTCTACCGACTGAGCTAACCAGGCATGAGTACCATGTTCACAGATCCATTCTTTCAATGAATGTAAAGAGGTCTGTGAAAGAAAAACTATTGTGGGCAATACACAACATTGCTAGGAACTTGCTTTCTGAGGTACTGCTGGGATTTGAACCCAGGGTCACCAGGTAAGCCACTGTACCTGCCCAAAGGCCCCATGTTAGAGATAGAAGATGTTATTCTCTGATAAAGTAAATTTGTTATTAAAGTTCTAAACACATTCATATTTAAACCTGCATGCTATATTTTACATATGGAACAAGAAAAGTCTCCATTGCGATTAGAACTAGCCAACAGCACAACCTACTGGACACATTCAACATGTAGAGAGCAGGGCTATTGTAGTATATTTGCATATCGTTGGACTGGACCTCATCTACATATTGAAATGATCAGAATCTAATAGTTTAGTCCACACTTCCGTATCATCAAATGACAATTGGCTTCGCCCGATGTGGGGCTAGAACCCACTACCCTGAGGTTTAAGAGTCTCATGCTCTACCGACTGAGCTAACCAGGCACGAGTACCATTTTCACAGCTCCATTATTTCACCGAATGTAAAGAGGTCTGAAAGAAAAACTATTGTGGGCAATACACAATAGTTAAGAACTTGCTTTCGGAGGTAATGCTGGGATTTGAACCCAGGGTCTCCTGTTTACAAGACAGGCGCTTTCACCGCTAAGCCAAAGTACCTGCCTACTAGCATGATGTTATTGATGACCTGAGATTAAGAGTCTCATGCTCTACCGAGTGAGTACCAGGCACACATACTATTTACACAGATGCATTATTTCACCAGAAGCATCTCTGGAAATCCAAGCATGCATGCAACATTTCAAGAGGTTCATGAAAGAAAAACTATTGTGAGCAATAAACAACATTGTTAGGACGTTCCTTCTCTGAGGTACTGCTGGGATTTGAACCCAGGGTCTCCTGTTTACGAAACAGGCGCTTTCACCAGCTAAGCCACAGTACCTGCCCAAAAGCCTGATGTTAGAGATAGAAGATATTCTCTGATAAAGTAAATGAGTTATTAAAATTCTACATTCATATTTCAACCTGCATGTCATATTTTACATATGGAACAAGAAAAGTCTCCATTGTGATTAGAACTGTATTCAACAGCGCAACCTAGTGGACACATTCAACCTGTAGAGAGCAGGGCTATGAGACATTTTATGCACTTTGTAGCATATTTGCATATAGTTGAACTGGACCTCATCTACATATTGAAATGATCAGAGTCTAATAGTTTAGTCCACACTTCCCATATCATCAAATGACCAATACCATTGGCTTCGCCCGATGTGGGGCTCGAACCCACGACCCTGAGATTAAGAGTCTCATGCTCTACCGACTGAGCTACCCAGGCACGAGTACCATCTTCACAGCTCCATTCTTTCACCAAATGTAAGGAGGTCTGTGAAAGAAAAACTATTGTAGGCAATACACAACATTGCTAGGAACTTGCTTTCTTAGGTACTGCTGGGATTTGAACCCAGGGTCTCCTGTTTACTAAACAGTCGCTTTCACCAGCTAAGCCACAGTACCTGCCCAAAAGCCTGATGTTAGAGATAGAAGATGTTCTTCTCTGATAAAGTAAATGAGTTATTAAAGTTCTAAACACATTCATATTTCAACCTGCATGCTATATTTTACATATGGAACAAGAAAAGTCTCCATTGTGATTAGAACTGTAGCCAACAGCGCAACCTAGTGGACACATTCAACCTGTAGAGAGCAGGGCTATGACACATTTTCTGCACTTTGTAGCATATTTGCATATAGTTGAACTGGACCTCATCTACATATTGAAATGATCAGAGTCTAATAGTTTAGTCCACACTTCCCGTATCTAGAAATGACTATTGGCTTCGCCCTATGTGGGGCTCTAACCCACGACCCTGAGATTAAGAGTCTCATGCTCTACCGACTGAGATAACCAGGCACGAGTACCATGTTCACAGCTCCATTCTTTCACCGAATGTAAAGAGGTCTGTGAAAGAAAAACTATCGTGGGCAATACACAATAGTTAAAAAGTTGCTTTCTGAGGTACTGCTGGGATTTGAACGGAGGGTCTCCTGTTTACAAGACAGGCGCTTTCACCGCTAAGCCACAGTACCTGCCTACTAGCATGATGTTATTGATGACCTGAGATTAAGAGTCTCATGCTCTACCGAGTGAGTTTACCAGGCACACATACTATTTACACAGATGCATTATTTCACCAGAAGCATCTCTGGAAATCCAAGCATGCATGCAACATTTCAAGAGGTTCATGAAAGAAAAACTATTGTGAGCAATAAACAACATTGTTAGGACGTTCCTTCTCTGAGGTACTGCTGGGATTTGAACCCAGGGTCTCCTGTTTACGAAACAGGCGCTTTCACCAGCTAAGCCACAGTACCTGCCCAAAAGCCTGATGTTAGAGATAGAAGATATTCTCTGATAAAGTACATGAGTTATTAAAATTCTACATTCATATTTCAACCTGCATGTCATATTTTACATATGGAACAAGAAAAGTCTCCATTGTGATTAGAACTGTATTCAACAGCGCAACCTAGTGGACACATTCAACCTGTAGAGAGCAGGGCTATGAGACATTTTATGCACTTTGTAGCATATTTGCATATAGTTGAACTGGACCTCATCTACATATTGAAATGATCAGAGTCTAATAGTTTAGTCCACACTTCCCATATCATCAAATGACCAATACCATTGGCTTCGCCCGATGTGGGGCTCGAACCCACGACCCTGAGATTAAGAGTCTCATGCTCTACCGACTGAGCTAACCAGGCACGAGTACCATGTTCACAGCTCCATTCTTTCACCGAATGTAAAGAGGTCTGTGAAAGAAAAACTATTGTGGGCAATACACAACATTGCTAGGAACTTGCTTTCTGAGGTACTGCTGGGATTTGAACCCAGGGTCTCCTGTTTACTAAACAGGCGCTTTCACCAGCTAAGCCACAGTACCTGCCCAAAAGCCTGATGTTAGAGATAGAAGATGTTCTTCTCTGATAAAGTAAATGAGTTATTAAAGTTCTAAACACATTCATATTTCAACCTGCATGCTATATTTTACATATGGAACAAGAAAAGTCTCCATTGTGATTAGAACTGTAGCCAACAGCGCAACCTAGTGGACACATTCAACCTGTAGAGAGCAGGGCTATGACACATTTTCTGCACTTTGTAGCATATTTGCATATAGTTGAACTGGACCTCATCTACATATTGAAATGATCAGAGTCTAATAGTTTAGTCCACACTTCCCGTATCTAGAAATTACTATTGGCTTCGCCCTATGTGGGGCTCTAACCCACGACCCTGAGATTAAGAGTCTCATGCTCTACCGACTGAGATAACCAGGCACGAGTACCATGTTCACAGCTCCATTCTTTCACCGAATGTAAAGAGGTCTGTGAAAGAAAAACTATCGTGGGCAATACACAATAGTTAAAAAGTTGCTTTCTGAGGTACTGCTGGGATTTGAACGGAGGGTCTCCTGTTTACAAGACAGGCGCTTTCACCGCTAAGCCACAGTACCTGCCTACTTGCTTGATGTTATTGATGACCTGAGATTAAGAGTCTCATGCTCTACCGACAGTTTACCAGGCACTATTTACACAGATGCATTATTTCACCAGAAGCATCTCTGGAAATCTAAGCATGCATGCAACATTTCAAGAGGTTCATGAAAGAAAAACTATTGTGAGCAATAAACAACATTGCTAGGAACTTTGGTAACCCTTCATTTTACGGGTAACTACCAGGTAATTACTATGTAGTTATGCAGTAATTACTAGGTCATTACCAAGTATTTTCCCTGACAACTACTAGGTAATTACCCTGTATGTATAACTATCTACTGTATAATTACCTGGTAATTACATGGAACTTACCATGGTGAATGACCCACTAGTTGCCAGGTAATTACCAAGTATCTTCCTGACAACTACCTAGTAATTACCCTGTATTTATAAGTATTTACTGTGTAATTACTAGGTAACTACCCAGTATTTATAAGTATTTACTCTGCTACCATGCAAGTTACCCAGTAGCTACTAGGAAATTACCAAGTATTTTCCTGACAACTACTAGGTAATTAACCTGTATTTATAGGTTTTTACTATGTAATTACCAGGTAACTACCCATTATTTATAAGTATTTACTCTGCTACCAGGTAAGTTACCCATTAGGTACCAGGTAATTACCCTGTATTTATAGGTTTTTACTATGTAATTACCAGTTAACCTCTCGGTATTTGAAGTATTTACTCTGTGACCAGGCAGGTTACCCATGTAGACCCTATAGGTAATTACCAAGTATTGTCAACAACTACCAGATAGTTACCGGTAGTTATAAGTATTTACTGTGTACTTACCAGGTAACTACCCAGTATTTATAAATATTTACTCTGCTACCATGCAAGTTACCCAGTATTACTAGGTAATTACTAAGTATTTTCCTGACAACTACCAGGTAATTATATGGTAACTGTGTTCAATGTGTTTACATGGGTAGTTACAGGAGATTGCCAGTTGTTACCAAGTAATTCCCTGACAACTACAATGTAATTACCCGATAGGTACCCAGTAAGTAAGGAGGAACTGTACTGTGAAAGGAAGTGTGTTCTATTTCCATGATATTACCATGTACCTACCTGGTAATTGTACATTATGATCCTCCTCCATTACCCATCATGGTGTATTTTGAACTTGTTACCCGGAAATAACAGATAATAACTAGGTATTTACACAGTTGGACCACATACATTTACAAAACGTTAACAGGTAAAACCTTTCAAGTTACCCTGTAAGAAAGGTGGAACTGTACTGTGAACGGAAGCGTGGCTTATTTCCATGATATTACCAGGTATTTACCCACACTGATGAAAAAAGAAAACTCCTATGTTGAGATTAAATGAACAGATTATGTGTTCAACATCAACAATTCATGTTTGACCACAGAACGTGATTATATGTTTTGTGTATAAGCTCTGAAAGTGATTCAATCACATTGACCTAATATATTTCAATTGAGTCAAAAGCATGGTGTGATTTAGCAGGAAGTGCCCAGGTCTCCTCTTTCCCCCTATTTCGCCATTGCTGCTGGACGTGCTGGTGGCCTAGAAGCAGGGGAGGCATATGGTAAGGCTATGAATCTTAATTATAATTATTATATGCCTGATTTCCCTGGGTTTTCATGCTGGTGTTGTTATGTTAACAATGCTAGTGCAGGTTAGCTATCATGTCATCTTGCATCAGACTAGAATGGTGTTGTGTTATGATGCTACCAATGCTAAACTCATGTGCAGCTTTCTGTTTAGTGTTTAGCTAAAAGCTACAGCCAAGTGGTTAACATTGATGCACTAGTTTAAGCAGAGCAGTAGTTTGTATCTCTCTTTCATTTGCATTACAATGATAGTCATCAGCTGACAGTCATTAAACTAGTTAAAAAGGAAAGAGGGAAAATCGCGGAAAATCGTCTTTTTTAATGTTCGTTTTTAAGACGTTTTAGTGAATTTCTCTGGAACGGAAGGTCCAATCTGCTCAGTATAAAGTTTGTTTGATGCGAGGACAATATCCACGTTAGGTTGAACACGGTCAAATAACAAGCTAATCATGTAAATAATTTGAGGAAACATATGGTAGTATGCAAGCTCAACCCGGTCGCACCCAAAGAGGTTGATATAACACGGATTGGCACATATGCCACTCCGTGTATAGTGTACTATTCCTCCCGTGAAACCGTGGATACGATACTGATTTCCCCCCCCATCCACTTCCATACGTTGTACATTGCGTGGATAGCATACTAAATCTCCCCCCCATCCACTTCTACGTCAGTGACGCCACGGTAAAATACAATAAATAAATACAAAACATAATTTGACTGTGTACTTTTGTGAGAACGTCTACACAAATGTTCAGATTACAAAAATAAAGTACCCATGTGTGTATTCATAAATTATAACATTATAATGCGTTTTTATCTTCCTTCAGCTAGTGCATGCATTATGATTTGTTTATGTAGACTATATTTAAAAAAAAATTGTGCCTACCGAAATGTCATGACCATCGTGTTTAATTATTATTATTATTAGTAGTAGTATTATTATTAGTAGTATTATTATTATTATTATTATTTAATATTAAGACCCTGAACCGGAAGTGTTTTTGCTGACCTCAGGCTTTGGGCAAGTATAAATAGCAGCAGCGCTTTAGCCTAGCCACTAGCCAGCCTACATTCATACTCATAGCGTGACTGTAGTGTACGGAGTTTATTTTTCCTGGACGTTTGCTACTGTTTGTTTGTTTATTCTACCGTACAGTTTGTTTATTCTACGGTGAATACCATTATTCAAGCCGAGGTGAGTTTTTTTGTTATTAAAATCACTACGGTATTAATGTGACTATCGTTGTTTCACTTTAGCATGTTAGCTGCTAGTTGTCGACACGTCACTGGCACACATTTGTGTGGACCCCAGGAAGACTTGTATTGTATTGTACTTTATTGTGAAGCACGTTAATACAATGAGAGTTTCTTTTAAATGTGCTATATAAATACATTTGATTTTAATGTGGATCCGAATAAAGCTGTAGTCCTTACATTCTTTTTAAAGCTCGTTAGCATGCTTTTGTTTTTTTAGCATCAGTGGCATCAGTGGTGGAGTAGTTTCAGTAGGAATACAGTATATAGTTTATATTTTATTTGATATGGACATAACAATTGCATTGCTCATTGCACAGTTGTACAAATTGTAGATGCATCGTTTACAGTGCTAATAGCACAGTGCTAGTTTTCACCACTTGTCCACAGGAGACTTTACTAAAAAATACAGTGACACTATAGTTTAAAAAACACCCAATCAAATACAAAAGTATACATTCTATATTTACAGCAAATGTACAATACCCATTACATAGTCAAGTGTCAGTCATGTGAACACAGTTGATTTGTGAATGGTGTAGTTATGTATGGTAATTAGCTCTCTCTCTCTTAGTTGTTTGTATTGTTTATTTATTTCCAGTCTGTGTTTATTTCTTTATTGCACAGCTTCCCCCCCTTTGCCAAACTTGTAAACTTTTGTATTCTTAATTGAACTTTTAATCTGTTTTAAATCAATGACCTCTGCCATACAGAAAAGGATTCCAAATAAGCCAGCTGGCTTCTTCCTTTCCTTGCATTTTCTTTTTGTTCTTTGATATGTATTGTCTATATTTTGTACTACGTGATAAATACACCTCTCTCTCTCTCTCTCTCTCTCATATATATCCAGACGACTGCGTCATTGGAGGGTTGAGTCTCCAGTCCTGATTCTCCACATCTGACCAGCTCTTTGGTGCTTCCTTTTCTTTTAGTGCTTTACCACATCCAGAGGTAGGTCTGATTGACGCCTCTGTGTTGCTTTACTTGCTTACCACAGCACAAGCTTTATTGCATGGTGTTCTCTGTGTTGATGACTAGTCTCATCCTCCTGACTGCTATCTTCTCTGATACACAATTTGGGTCCCTGTACAGACACATTTGTAGGTAATAATGTTCATCCTGTTAAGTCCATGAATACAAAAGATCCATAAGGAGTGGACGAAACGGAGGGAGAGAAATTTCACTTTCTTTTTTATGTTCCCAATCTTGTTTTGTTTTTTTGTTTCAGTAAAATGTCGACACACAGAAAGAGTAAGTCATTGTCTAGCAAGGAGAGACTGGAAGCTCTTGCTGAGGTTGGGGATGCTTTTATTGAGGCGGAGGTAAGTACATTGTCGTTTTATATAAATGTGACTTTTTTTTAATTAATTTACCAGTTAGTTGATGTCTATTTCTCTACATTTCATGACTTGTCCGTATAGAGAGCTAGACGCCAAGCTACCAGCCAAGCTACCAGCCAAGCTAGTACCAGCCAAGCTACCAGCCAAGCTAGTACCAGCCAAGCTACAGCGTCTACTAAGACGCCTGAAGTTAGCTGGTCGAGGAGGGATGCTGATGGGATGCGTGTGAACACCAGCAAACGCAAGAGAAAGGCTTCATCTTATGGTTAGTCTCCATCTAGTAAAATGTATGTAGTGATTTTGATCGATTGAAGTGTTTGGACTTTGGAGTATGTATAGGCCAGGGTAATCGTTTGATGGTATATGTATTGTCTCCACCAGGCCGAAAGCTAGCCCCTTTCGGGACCCTAGTTTACCTTTTCTGAAGTTTGAAGGTACAGTACCCTAGGGTCCCTGACGGCTTATTCCGCCCTCCATAGGCTGCAGATGCTTGCATGGAGAGCGGCAGTGCTGCTTGAGTGTTGGTGAGATGATTCAAAGATGCATAACGCGGCTATAGAAGACCGCCGCAACATGTACAAAATGGCATTAACCGCTGATGCTGTTAACTATTTACTTTTTTTTTTTTAAGTTTTGGCTTCTCTGAAATTCTCACTTCCTTATTGACTTCCCCTTGTACTGCCTCCCGCACCAGGGCAGGGTGGTCTGTGTGAGGCAGTAACGTAGGTAGGGACAAGCAGCTACGTAGCCAGTCGCCGCTCGGGAGGCGGTACAATAGGAAGAGAATTTCAGAAGCCAAAACTTAAAAAAAATATTAAAAATAGTTAACGGCATCGGTGGTTAATGCATTTTCGTACGCGTTGCGGTGGTCGACTATAGCCGCGTTATGCATCTTTGAAACGGCATGAGGAGAGATTATGCCTCCTCTTTGCAAAATAAACGACAGTAGGGGCAGATTCATTCATACTGATATTTTTAGAGCTGAAATGAAGTAGTTTCTGGACGGTATCTGACTAGCCCTCGCTGGCGCAGCCTATCTCAAACCCTAACCTCCCACGGGGCAGCACCCCTAAACCTAACCTTAACCCTCTCCCAACCCTTAATGCACCCCTCACCAACCTTAATCCGGTCGTTTTAAGGAATATAGTAACGGATACATGGCCAAATACATCTAGCCTACTAAAGAGATTTATAATTTCAACTGGACAGGGCTACGTGGATGAGTGACGGCAGAGACAGATTACATTCATTTGGTGTTGGCCTCTGGTTTACTATGCGTTTAGCAGGACTTTTGGCTTTGTAATGAATTGTTCATCAATTCTTGTTTTGATATTTATGCTGGCTAATAGTTTGAAAATATTCGGACCCACAGGAACTACACCAGCTACATCCACTACACCATCTGTCTCAACACCATGTCTCAGCTATCAAGAACCTGGTGAGTCTAAATCTACTTAAAATACACTCTTCAAAGAAGACTATGGCAGTGATGTTTGTTTTTATTTTTATTTTTCTTGTTTCTCCCCCTAAAGAGTTTAATACGCAGATGCTCGAGGAGATTCTTCGGGACTCTGCGTATGATTGTGTAGAGCAGCCAACAGACTCAGTCTCTACCACTTGGCATCAAAGGCAGAAAGACGTCCAACTAGGCTGGCAACAGGCAAGAGACCACAATGTGGACAACCTGTTGTCAGCGGAGGACATCGGGGAGAAGACGTGTCAACACTGTCACTTGAGAGAAGCTGTCATCCGTTGTGGGGAATGTATGCCTTCAGAGTCGTTTTGTGCAGAATGTGATCGTTTGGTACATGAACGTCACGCTCTGCACAATCGTCAAACCACCATGTGTGGTTATTATAAATACATTCCCCCAACTGAGTCGGTGAATCTCAGTGATGGGAAATATACCATCTGTGAACAAGGTCTATTTTTCAATTAACGGACAACATGATCTCATTAAAAACTGTTATCCCATTACCTTCACACAACCCAAACATTTCATCCTGATTGTCCTTTACCTTTTCAGATTGTTTGCTGCCAACAGCATATCCTGGACAGATATGCACCTGCGACATGTTTGACGTTGCAGTCTCAGCTGGTAGAGCCATCATACTGGTTACCATAAATGGTAGGAATTTAAGTCTTAATCTATGTAGATGCACACACCGTATGTGTTTAATAGACATTTCTTAAGTTATGTCTCATTTACTCTCAGGCCGCTATGATCTTCGCCTCCCAGTGCTGTCGTGCAAACGGTGCTCTAAGCAGTGGTCTCCGGAGGTCAGAGACTTTATTAGAAGTGGCTACTGGCCTGGAACCATGCAAGGCCAGACGCTGTTCCACCAGGATGTCTTCCACTCCTTTGAGGCAATGAAGACATCAGCTCCAGCGTTGTCTAGACAAGCCTTCACAAGCATGTTGGACCAGAGGACAAGGCAGTTTGGAAGAGTAAGTAATTAGTTTGTCATGTCGTTAAGCCAGTTTATTTAATTTTATTTATGTAGCAGTCATATTCATTATTATATCTTTTCAGACTGGCAAAGTGAATGCAGGTTCTTTTCAGACAAGCTTTCTGCAGTATATGTACTGCAAGTCTGTTGAGAACCAGCTTCACGGAGATGAACAACGCTTTGTCTGTCCTGCTTGCACACCGGACATGCTGGCTGTTTCAGTTGATGGCAACAGAAAACTGTACAGGTTCCAGCAAACAAACCAGTTAGTTTGTCTTTGTCATTCCTATAAACACTATCGTAATGTTTATTTAAGATGACACTTCAGCTGTTGAATGTAATGACTAACTTTTGTGGCCTTGTTTTGAAAATGTGTGTACATAGGAGTGCAGAGCCAGGGTTCTTTGATGGCTTGTTCTTGGCAAAAGACTCTGAGGTGTTGACGTTTGTTGAGGATGTCCGAGGAGTTTTACCAAGTGTACGTTTTAAACGAGTGAAAGATTGCTCAGCCAAAAAGTCTTGACTGTAGTAATTATGTTTCAGCATTGAGTCCTGCACAATTGACAATTGTCTTTAATAAACTATTAAAACTGTATGTTCTAACTATGTATTTGGTAGACTGCGGGAAAAGCGACGTGCGGGAATTCGCACTGGCGAGCTGCAAGGGAGACGTCTAAGCAGGCCAACACGTTAGACGAAGAAGGCATTGAAGTTGCTGTTTGTAGGCACGGATTCCTTCTTAGAGGTTAGTATTAGTATTGATGTAGTCTTGATGAATTGAACATAAGAATATATATCATGATTATTACAAGCACAATAATATGCTCCTAATCACCCCCCCAAAGGTCTGAATATGTACAGAGGAGAAATCTTTGCCTACCCAATGTTTCTCCAACGAGAGTACAAGAGTGCCACCTTCTTGGCCATGGATGTGACCTGCAGATACGTACCTTACCTGGAGAAGGTGTCTGAGAACCTGGGCCATCTTCGACCCCTTCTGAGAATGAAACCCTGCTTGTCGGTCATGCATGCTAAGGCACACACTACAAAATGCGAGGTGATGCGTCATACTGCTTGATGTTGACGTAAATTTGTAATTTAGATTGTCACAATGCATGGCAATGTTGGCCACAGAACAATGGTCTGAACTGACTCAAACTATATAACTATAGTGACTTATGGCTATGCATCAATATTGACCCTGCGTTTGGCCACACTGTTCATACTTCCTATAGATCCAGTGGAATGCGAGGAACCAGGAGGGAGTTGGGACCACTCTCGGTGAAGAGGTTGAGCAGGTCAACAGTTTCCTGTCCAGATGTGCCTTGACCACCAAGTATATGATGAAGTCAGGTTTGTAAGCTTATTTAACCCCTGCTACTGTTAGCCTGCAAAGGTACAGTACATTAAACATTTTCAACAATCTTATTTGGATTTGTGTTTACAGTAAGAACTGACATGCTCACAGTCCATGCCATGGGGTGGAATCTCCGGAAAGCCAATGGCCTACACACCGCGTTGTCTTCCCGATACAAAAAGGTATATTCGTTTCTTAAAAAAGCCGTAATGTGTAACTGATCATGATTCAACTTCAAATCCTATTTCATGAACACATTTGTAAATGACAGCATTCTGTATTGCAATTTTGCAGACCATCCAGAAGACTTTGGCGGTAACGGAGGAACTTGGGAAGCTGCAGGAACAGTTTAAGGTCACAGATGACATGCTGCAACAGTGGGTCGTGGATGTGAAGCAGTGGGCCACCAGTGCCGGTAAGAACGATGTCCTCACATGGACATCACAACAATGTGTGTGGGGGGAAGAATCAATCTGACTGCTGACAATGAGTACATTTTTGAGTGGTGCAACCACTCCCTTACGGAGCTGTGGGTGGGTGCGTCTGGGCACAAACACCTGTGCGCAAACACGTACGCACATATTAACTGTATATATATATGGTGATTTTGGGTGTGAAAGTACAGTAGAGGGACCCCCACACGGTAACTCTGTCATTTCTGAACCGTTCACCTTCACAAGAATTTTAACTAGAATGTATTTATTTTTTCTTAGGAAGTGCAACAGCCAGGACTGTGGACTTGGATGTGCATGGTTTGCAGCTCTCCATGGAATCCCTTTTTGTGAGCATCTGTCAGAAGAAACATTACATTTACAGACAAAATGGTATGTCTTAAAATGAAATCATTTAGCTGGCACTTGCAGTATGTCTGTGTTTGTTAAGGGACTGATTTGGTTGTGTGGTGTCATTTCAGCTTTCTTTGTGGAAAAATATCGTGTTTTGTAATTCTACTCTTTTACAGATCGCAATAAAAGGCGGCAGAAGATCAGCCAGAAGATTGGCCAGGAAAAGAAAAGGTTGTTAGATGAGGTCGAGAGGTATGTAATGGATATTTTCGAATGCTTAATAGATTGCCAAATATATAATCATAATTATAGTGATCTGTATGCTGCTCTGCCTCAATCTTCAGGATAAATTCTCAATGCTTATTTAAATTTTACATTATAGGTACAATCAACAACCTGATGTCAGCCCTGTGGATGTAAGCTCTGTCGTGCATAATCTGTCCAACAAAGTTGCAGAGAGCATGATTTGGCCTTGGCAGGAACGGAACACAGGTGTTCAATATGATATATCTCTTATTAGACTTCATGACCTTCTTTTTATTGTATGTATTTATCAATGTTATCATTATTAATGTTGTCATATCTTCACAGATGGTGTTGACATTCTAACAAAGAAGCGGCTCTTTGACCAGGTGATGCTTGCATCACGACTAGCAGAGGAAAAGCATATTCTTATTAAGGAGATGATGCAGCACTGTGGCTTCTTAAAGGACTCTGTAGCAAAGGTGCAAACGCAGATGGGCACCGTTCTGTCACAGACGGGAAGTAAGTACAACTCAATCTGTGCAATTCTCAAGTGATGGCTATCGTGTTGGTATTTGGTTAATTTCAACTGCAGAATTCCCTGCAAATATTGTATCCCTATAAATTTTATCAAATAAGAACATGAGGTAGCTCTCTTTATAGCACATTACGCTTAATGTTCTTTCATATACATTCTAGCTTCTACAGCTGGATTGACAGAGGAGGGTTCGAGGGGCCGAATCTGTCTGCTCAAGAGGAAATTGGAGGACCTTAAAAATCAACAGCAGACTGCAGGGAGAACGTACAAGGCCATTCTGGGGCCAAATCCCCAGCTGTTGGAAGAAGAGGATGCTGAGATGGAGGAGGAAAGAGAGTGGCGACCAGAAAGCTCGGACGATGACGAGGAGGACTAATTACCAAAACTTTTTTATATTGACGCTTTTTTATTTTTTTTACCTGGGTATTTCCCAGAGTAATTTGTCAGGATTAGAGTCTGTGCGTGACATCATACCCGGAGGTTATGCAGGAACACCTGAGTGGGAAAAACTACTACTACTTTAGCCTTGATATGACTTTAATTTTTGGATGTATGGGCTATCTGGTTGCATTAAACAATGTTAAACTCACTTTGCCTTCATTTTATGCATGTGCATTCCCTCTATTTTATAATATGGTTTAGACTGATTATATCTTGTGCTGTGTTTATAATAGGCCATGTATGGCCGGTTGTCCTTTTATTGGGTTTTGACGTAACCAACTCTGTTGTAATCATTATGATATTATCACATCTGCTTGTGCAAGTAATGTGTCCATATTTTATATTTGTGTCCTGCAGCTGTCTGTTTGGTTATTTCCATAAAATAATAAACTTTCTTAAATGGGAAAAAAGAGCATTGTTTTCTCACTACAAGTGTGTATACAGGGTAGCTGCACATCTCTTAAGTGACAATTTAATGATTTGAGAACCACTGCTCTGTATGGGCATTGCAAGTTACCGTATGAAATTGTGTAATTTATGTTATTGGATGCTAGATTTCTATCCTACATACTAGTTCCTTTGCATTTAGGGTGGACACTTTCTTTAGAAAGGTCATGTCAGACATAATGACCATTTGAACTCTGCAGTCGCCCTATAATGGATTATGAACGAGGCATAATCTGCTTAAAACTATAATTACACTTACTCATATAGTCATTCTTTATAACACAAGTATCTTATGACAGGTCAAGTATCATTGCTTGTCCCTGCTTGTATTTTCAATCAGATTTTGTCACTTCCACAATATACACTGGGCATACAGTGGAGCAAAATACCGTTCTCCACAACTGATTATGCTTCACATTTAAAAACAATAGACAAAGCCTATTAAAAAGTAAAAAGAACAACATTGGCAAGAGAAAGTGCTATTCATCTCTCAGGGCAGGAGTTCAACCAGAGGGTGGGAGGGGTCAGTCATGCTCATGGCCTTCCTGACACATTGGTCTGTATATATGTCAGCTATGGGGGGAGGGGGACACCTGTGATCTTCTCCGCTGCCCTCACTAACCTCTGTAGGGACTTGCGGTCAGCATCTGTACAGTTCCCATACCAGACAGTGATGCAGTACGTCAGGAGACTCTCAATGATTCCTCTGTATGATCATGATGTCATAATAGAGGGGGGGGGGGGGGGGTTCACTTGTTTCAGTCTCCGCAGGAAGTACAGTCGTTTCAGGGCTTTCTTGGTGATAGCTGAGGTCTTAGTGGACCACTTTAGGTCGTCAGCAATATGCACCCCCAGGTACTTAGTACTTTGTACCCTTTCCACAGCAGCACCGTTGATGGTAAATGGGGTGTGCACACAGTATTGTTAAGTGTATTGTGAATGCCATAGTTGTACTACATTTTAATGCATCATATGCATGCCCAATGAGCACTTATAGTGACTGATAATCACACTGATTCATTATAACAGTGATTATAAAGCTTTTTAGGCCTACGACACCCTGAGGGCGAGAAGCACGCATACGCCTGGGTGAAAGGAGACTGCTGGACGAGTGAGTGCTGGCTCTTTGGAATGGGGGGTCAGATCAACATGGAATGTGTACTGGCCATATCTGGAGTGTGTCTTGAGTGTACAGGGGTTGATGAGGTCAAATCAACATATGGAATGTGAGAACAGGAAGGTCAGGTGGGGGTGGATCAACACATGGAATGTCATAACAGGTCAGCTCCATATATGGCGATCTAAAGCCCTAACCACACAAAAGGGTCAAGACGGTGACCACAGATCATGGTGACCCACTGACCCGTTGGTGTGGTTAGGGCTTAAGGGTTTGAGGTCAGATGTAGAGTCTCTCTCTCTCTGTCTCTCTCTCTCTGTGTGTGCGTGTGACCTTACTGAATGGTGAAATGCTAACCCTAATTTTGAGAACCACACGTCCATGAGTGGGGAGATACATATTGGTGCGTTCGTGTCATCGATACCTACTCATGGATGTAAGGCACGCCCATTTTCGCGCGTCAAAGTGTAACCCTAATCTTCTGAACCACATGGTAACCACATGACCGTGCGTGGATAAACACATATCAGATTGTTCGTCCTGACAAGCTATATAACATACTAAAAGATGGGCCCCTAATATCCAATGGTTTTTGACTTAGAGGCCTTAGAGAGGCTAGACAAATAACAAAACTTTTTTTTTCAACGGGACCAATTCCATTAAATCCAGCGTGAAAAAGTGAGTCAGAGTAAGTATTTTCTGAAAAAAAAAATATATATATTTGTTTGTGGGGTCCAAAAAACGTGTCTAAAAAAAGATCTAAAATATTTAGAAGTGTCGTAGAGACTTGAAACCAATTCCATTGGATTCCTCGTGCTTCAGACATGGATAGACACCCTTTGTTTTAGGAAAATTGGTTATTCCCTGTCGATTATAGCCTTAAAGGGCCTCAACGCCGTACAAAGGTCACAGGCGTAACCTTTGATAGTTAGAAGTGTCGTAGAGACTTGAAACCAATTCCATTGGATTCCTCATGCTTCAGACATGATGGATAGACACCCTTTGTTTTAGAAGAATTGGTTATTCCCTGTCGATTATAGCCTTAAAGAAAGCCTATCAGACTGAGGAGCACTGCAAGTCTGCAACACACACACACACACACACACACGCATACGCACACACGCACACACACACTGCTTGCTGGGAGTGCAGGCAGAGCCATTAATTAGCAACTCTGTAGAACCGTGAGGCTGTCTTTGATGTGCAATTGTGCATGAGGCCTGATCACTCAGCTGCGTGTTATTCTCACTGATTGACTGGCTGAAGCGCAGACGTTATCCCCCCCCCACCCCCCCTGTCAATGCTGCATAGTTGTGTATTGCAGGGGTCCCGTTTTCATTTTCGTGATATATATGCCATATATAATTATGACACATCAAAATTAAATATTTCCAACTGATTTTGAGTGTCCATATACAGTAGGATACACATAACAAGCTTAGAAATATTTTCTTTCACATCAGGATATAATGATTATTAAACTCAGAGCAGTAGCCCACCTACAGTATGTCCCAGAATTCCTCCCCAGTCATGAGTTAGAAGTTTGAATGAATGTACAATTATGTGCATGATGTAATTTGTACATGTGAGTGTCAGTAGACTTATTTGAACTGACTAAACCTTTTTTGAAATATTTAATTTTAAAAGAAAAAATAATCTGTCTCACTCTTATGGCAGTGTGCGAGTGATTGCATTGTGTTTGAGCTGACAGGCCCTTTTTGATGTCAACCAATCAAGTCACCTTAATTCAAGTGGCAAATGCCAAAATTGTTTTTTAATATAAAATATATATTTTTAGGGGCATGTCACGTGGTCTACCTGCAAAGCCATTGTGATCTACTGGTAGATAGTTTGCGATCTACCTTTTGGGCAGATGTATGGCATGTGGACCAGATTAACTAAATAGTTATGACATGTTTTTCCCTAAATACTTTAGAAGATATATGCACCAAACTGTACACAGGCATTGTTTCAGTGCTTCAAAACAGCAATATTATGAGAATGGGATATTTATGGAGATCAGAAAGTGTTTGCTGTACTATGTTGATGTAATCTGCTAAATGCCTAAATTGTAAAAGGCTACGTTTCACTAATCATTATCAATTTTCAAAATACCTATACCAATGACAATTCAACATCTAACAATCTGAGAAGTAGAACTATAAAGTTCTACTATAAATGTTAAGTGAAATACTTTGACCCCTGCAGCTAATTGTACAGTGAGTTCCTTGCCAACACAGCCCTACTGAGCAAATTATGAAACAGTGATTTATAAACAAATATTTTATTTGTACAAAATCAATAAAATCAATAAAATAAAATAAAACTCATTTGTCAACGACATTCTTGGACAGGATCCACGAGGGCGGGAAGGTTTTTTTGCTGAAATGAAAACAGATGAAGTCCTATTAAATACCAAGAAAGTGGAGTATATCACGACACATCTTTCATCCTTAAACTGGCATCCTGTGTCAAATAATTGATTTAAAAATACTGCTGGGTCTATAAAACAAAATCCAAAATACATTTCTGATCTTGTACATGAATCACCCAGACCCCTCAGGTCAGCCTGCATGTTAAACCATCCTGCTCCCGTGAATTCATTCTTCTTCCGGTGCGAAAAAGTGGAAGAGAACCAATCGCCCAGGCCCCTGTGATTGACAGACGCTGTCTGAATTCACGTGACCAGGATGGTTTACCAGGCTAGGAAAGGTCTGCTTGAACATGGTGAAGCATTCATTATTTATTATGCACCACATATCTGGAACAAACAGCAGGTCTGCTGCTGCCACTGCATTTGTAATAATACAAATGTGCAATAACACATTTCCTGACTTTGAAATCCTGTTAAGCAGCTAAAGAAAGCTTTTAAGCTTTACATCAAAATTATCAGTTTGTAAGATGCTTTTACAGAATATATATACAGTATACACACACCGGTATAACAAATAGGCTACATCAGAGAAACAAAGTTAAAGTTACCATTTGGGGCATGGGGCCCAATGCACCAGGGACTCTTTCTTGCCCTTGGGAAGAAGGAAAACAGGAAAATAAAAGAATTACTCCCAGCTTCTAGAATGCTGTCAGCATATAACCAAAATGTAATTATTTTGTTTAATATCAGAGCTCAAACTGAAAATAATTCAATGTTCCAAATACTGCAAAATGCAACATTGTAACAAGTTCATGTTCCTGCCATGTCCTTGTATACTCAATCTTTTTTTATTTATAATGGTGTTGTGTCTGAGCCGTTTTTCTTTTCTTTTCTTTATTTTCTTTTGCCGTTTGTTATTATGTTCTTGTTGTTGTCTTTAAATGTCTAAAAAACCAATAAATATACTTCAAAAAACAAAACAAAAAACAAGTTAATACGGTACAGTAGAAACTAACCTTTCTGGTACGTTGCTTTTTGTCCACAGCCACAATTTCGTAAACAACATTTACATTGTTGTGAAAGTCACAATCTGTAAACACAAACCACAACACAAACACCAATTAATTCCTCCCCATACATTTCTGTATTACACTGCTCTTGTACCCTACTCGCTCACATACGTCCTCCACCCGGAGGACGTATAGTGCCTGCCTACTCTTCACATTCAACACATCGCTCTGCCGCTGACATGCACTGCCTTAGCCCGTAAGTGAAGAGACACATATTACCCTTTCTGCATCAGTGAAGTTTATGTTATGAGTTTGACCAGAAGGTCAAGATTCAATGTATTCCCTGAGCAAGCAGGCAGGCTTTATTAGTGCAATCATAAAAATGGCAACATATGCGCAGTAATCCGGGGTTATAACAATAGTCATTCATACCATCATCCCCTTCCTTTCCTTCCGTCACTGTCCTCTTCCCACCAGTCACCACAGGCGTGCTGCATGGAGGAAAAGAAAACATTTAAAATGGGAATTAAGGCCTGTGGTCTTTGCCTCGCAAGCCAGGTTCTCAAACACCACGCCATCATTTCAATTGAAATTAAATGTATGCTGCTGAGCAAGAGCAGAGTGTGCGATTTTCCAACACATCTGAACAAAGTGGATGTGCGAAATTCTTCTTTGCAAAGACTATGTGGTCATATATATATATATATATATATATAGATATACAGTATATTTGGTAACAGGAATATTTTAACTGTTACAGAATTGCACTGGTAGATAGATGCCTGTGAAAACAGCCAAATATTCTTGTGCCCAAAGATTGACTTTATGCAAACTGCGGGCATCTTGGGATTCCTGGGGGAGTCCTGCAGGGTCCTGCAGGGCCGTTGAGTGATATTGAACGAGCGCTTCCAAACGCCAACAAATCAGCTGCGCAAGGAATTTCTAGACATGAAGTGGCTCATAATGTGTCTACGGTGGATTTTTATACACCTGCAATGCTGGTGAGTTTTTAAGCAAAAGGCTGATGCATGGTGCATAGGGCAATAGAGCATAATTATATTAAAAAGTCACGCACACCGTCAGGCACTTGTGTGGGACCTTTTTTTTCAAAGATATCCCTTTTAATATATGCTGGTGAGTTTGACATTGTTTAATTTAATACAATCAGATAGGACTTTTCTGATTGGATGTATGGGCCGTCAATGGGAAATTGCAGCTAGTTAGCACCCTGCCATTAACTTAATGGCAAGATGGCTGCGGTCTGCATATACTCAATTGCTCAGCGTCTAGCGTCGCAGTCCCTCCCCCTTTCAGAACAACGAGTGGCCCAGGAAATGAATCGCAATGCATTTTGGCCATAGGCATTTCTTAAATTATTTATTTAAAGACTTTTTAAGTGTCGTACGAAGCCAACTCTTGTCGTGACAAATCATGACAACACACACAATATTTTGGACCAAACAAAGAATTACAAAGTAGAAAAAAACGCCAGGTTACAACACTTCTTTTGTTGTTTTTCTTCTTTGTAATTATTTGTTTGGTCCAAAATATTGTGTGTGTTGTCATGATTTGTCATGACAAGAGTTGGCTTGGCTGCCTATGGTCAAAATGCATTGCGATTCATTTCCTGGGCCACTCGTTGTTCTGAAAGGGGGAGGGACTGCGACGCTCTATTGTCACTTACCTTTTAGTAGGTCCCTTCTGTCTTTTCTTTTTGGGCTCCTCCACCATCTCTTCCTGCTCCATCTCTCTGCCCTTCTGTTGTCCATCCTCATCCACCTCGGCACCACCCTCTGAGGACGGACAAGGCCTAGAGGAAGAGGATATATCCTCTTCCTCCAGGTCTTGTCCATCCTCACCCCCCACATCTTCTTCCACCTCGGCACCACCCTCTGCACCACCCTCTGAGGACGGACAAGGCCTAGAGGAAGAGGATATATCCTCTTCCTCCAGGTCTTGTCCATCCTCACCCCCCACATCTTCTTCCACCTCTGCACCACCCTCTACATCCACCGTCTGCAAGACGATATACTCTTCCTCCTCTTCCTCCAGGCTTTCGACTCCATCCTCACCCCCCACCTCCTCTGCAAACTGTTCCCCCATCTCCCTCTCCTCTCCTTCTCCCATGTCCTGGGCCTCTGCAAAATTGCATGCTTTGAAAGAACAAAAACAAAAAAGGTATAGTTAAGACATTTAAATTGGCTCCATCTGGACATAATACTGGACCATTGTCATGGATATAGATATTGTGCTCTAACTCACCGTGCAGTAACCCATCAAAGAGGCCAAGGAGCCTACCCAGCAACACTTCTCCCTCTGCAGGGAGTTCAAAAGGGAAAAGGACGTCGGCCTTCCAGCCACCAGCCTTTCCCCTCCTAGGCGTCCCCCACAGGAGGATGGGGACATAGCCCAGGGCCTTCATTTTCTCCACCTAAAGCAATGAAAAGCATAAAAGCAAACTTAAGAGACATTGTAAATGGCAGGGTTACAAAGCCCAATGAACATCTATTTCATCTGGTGCCGTTCACTGAAAAAAGCTGATCAACATGCCCTGTATGCATTAGCCTAGGCATGGCCAGACTAATATCACAATAAAACTTTATTTGTATAGCACATTTCATGACATGTAGCTCAAAGTGCTTTACAGAGAAGCAGAGACATGTTTGAGACATCTAGCCAGGAAGTCATAGAGGTAGTAAGGTGCACCATTATGGGTGCGTTCACATATGTTTGTGCACATGAAGCTGCAGCCTAATTTATGCTCTGGCCCGCGAAGATGTCACGCGCGCAGAGAACAGCCCAGACTAGCAGACCTCTAAGGTCACAACAGTTGTACTGTATATCAGAGGTTCCCTGTTGCGCAATTAAGTATAAATGTCTCCTATAGGGTGCACCTCACTGCCAACACACAAGAGGAGGTTGAATGAACTGAAACCAGCGGCCCCCAAAACCACACGTTTGGGAATTGATTACATGAAACACTCACCCATGAGACCAGTCTCAATGTTTGTAAACAGATAATTGGTCTATTGCACAGTGAGCTATATCTGAACCCTAGACTGTACAGATTATACATAGTTTCATTTCTCAGAAATTATTTTGAATGGAACAAGCATTCTGATGATGAATAACAACACAAGTCAATGCACCCAAGTCTGTAAATAATACAAAAACGTCCATAGTAACTACGAAATAAATACAATAGTACAAAAATACTAGAATAAAATACAAAAATAGAAAGACACAAATATGTATTTACCATCACCACAGTACGGTCCACAGTTTTGGAACCATTTCCTGTCTTCTTGGTTTTCTTTGCCCATTGGCTCGAAATGGCTCGAAATTTCTTAAGGCATTGGTTGTGCCTCTCCTTACGGGCCAACAGAACCCCACACTGTGTGTGTGTGTGTGTGTGTGTGTGTGTGTGTGTGAGTGAGTGAGTGAGTGAGTGAGTGAGTGAGAGAGAGAGACAGAGAGAATAATTAAGATACAAATGGGTTCTCTTAGCGGTTATCCTGTTTAATAGGGAAAAAAGTATGCTGTTGAGTTAATACACCACCAGGAAAATGTCAATGTCCATTATCACACAATGCCATAAGCTGTCATTATTGCAATGCTAGTGTTGCCATCTTCTTGAATTCCTAAACACCTGCTTGACTGACCAGAGTTTAACAGACTCAATATCCACTTTTAGCTATAATAGGATGTGATTTATAAAAACTTAGTCAAATTCTATTTCAACAGGTCAATCCATCAGTTCAGAAATGTTTCGAAAATACATACACACTGCCTAGTGTAACAAAACTAAACTCTCATCACTGTGTTGCTTATTTAATGTCAATCAAGTTCATTTGAACTTAATGACTCTGGCCATTGACTGTTAATCATGGCAGTATGCTAAAGGCCTACTGTACTGTATATATTACCTACCTTTTTGCACGTCTGGAGCCCACATGGCATTGTGGCCTTGCAGCGGTGGCACGTCCGGCTGTTGGATGGCATTTCTACATTTTTTTTTAGGGGAAAGGTGGGAAACAATTATTTAAAGCGGTACTATGTAGCCTTTTTAATGAATAAAATGTAAATGTCTCCAATCTGTAAAGTATGTGTTAATATAACTTACTGTGCACTAAAATCAGATGCTCTCTCTCTCTCTCTCTCTCTCTCTCTCTCTCTCTCTCTCTCTCTCTCTCTCTCTCAGCAACCCGGCCGTCAGACCCTGCAGGGAAGAAAAAATTGAATGTAGTCTGTGGACGAGAGAGAGAGAGATAATTAACATACACAACTACCATATTATACTGTATTCCTAAATACTCTTCAAGTTAGTATTGTCATCTTTATTATTTATTTATACAAAAATACAGTAATACACCACATACATAGAAATAATAATCTAGATTCATACCATATAGGTAAACCAAGAACCTAACCTATACCTACTTAGGTATCTGCCTATCAGACTATCTAACCTAATGGTGCGTTCACACATGGAGCAGCTACATGCATCGCTCCGTCTTTGCAACGTCGTGTGGCTGGCTTCTATTGACAATGAATAGTACTACTAGATTGCATCTTTTACATATGCCCGTGTGACCCTCGTTTACTTGCCCCAATCTCGACCACTCGCACACGGACCGGTCACTCCAGCATGGTGGTAGTGTTACAGTGAAATTGGTGACCTGCTGAAATATGTGACTTGACTACGTCCCAACGAAAATCATTCCCGGTTTGTTCATTATGTTTTAGAGTTCAATCTAGTGGTATTTAGGCAATGTATTTAAAGACCTCCAATTAAGTTACGTTAAGTCCACAAGATGACATATTTTGGCAGGTCAATAACTTTACCATGACACAACACAGCCATGGTGGTCTACCTCACTACCTGCCCGCCTATAAGTAGATCCAACACAAAGTTTCTGTCATAGTAAATCACTTCATCACCTCACGACGAGCCAAATAGCCAGGCTAGCCTACACTAATTCATTCATTCACGCACAACACATAGCAAAGAAAGGTATTTATCCCTCTTACCTGAAATGTTCCAGTTGCACTGCACTGACGAGCTGTTAGCTTAGCTGTAGCTGCTTTGCGCTGTTTTATATACACCTAGCAACGTCACTTCCGTAAGCCAACGTAAACCCTATTAATATAATAATAATAATTATTATTATTATTATTATTATTAATACCACTACTACTACTAATAATAATAATTAAACACGATGGTCATGACATTTCGGTAGGCACAAAATAAATAAAAATGCATGCACTGAAGGAAGATAAAAACGCAATATAATGTTATAATTTATGAATACACACATGGGTACTTTATTTTTGTAATCTGAACATTTGTGTAGACGTTCTCACAAAAGTACACAGTCAAATTATGTTTTGTATTTATTTATTGTATTTTACCGTGGCGTCACTGACGTAGAAGTGGATGGGGGGAGATTTAGTATGCTATCCACGCAATGTACAACGTATGGAAGTGGATGGGGGGGGAAATCAGTATCGTATCCACGGTTTCACGGGAGGAATAGTACACTATACACGGAGTGGCATATGTGCCAATCCGTGTTATATCAACCTCTTTGGGTGCGGCCGGGTTGGCAAGCTAGCCTGCGTTAGCATTGGTAGCATCATAAAACAACACCATTCTAGTCTGATGCAAGATGACATGATAGCTAACCTGCGCTAGCATTGTTAACATAACAACAACAGCATGAAAACCCAGGGAAATCAGGCATATAATAATTATAATTAAGATTCATAGCCTTACCATATGCCTCCCCAATCTAGGCCACCAGCACGTCCAGCAGCAATGGCGAAATAGGGGGAAAGAGGAGACCTGGGCACTTCCTGCTAAATCACACCATGCTTTTGACTCAATTGAAATATATTAGGTCAATGTGATTGAATCACTTTCAGAGCTTATAAATGTATGACTCACTTGAACTCAAAACATATAATCACGTTCTGTGGTCAAACATGAATTGTTGATGTTGAACACATGTAATCTGTTCATTTAATCTCAACATAGGAGTTTTCTTTTTTCATCAGTTTGGGTAAATACCTGGTAATATCATGGAAATAAGCCACGCTTCCGTTCACAGTACAGTTCCACCTTTCTTACAGGGTAACTTGAAAGGTTTTACCTGTTAACGTTTTGTAAATGTATGTGGTCCAACTGTGTAAATACCTAGTTATTATCTGTTATTTCCGGGTAACAAGTTCAAAATACACCATGATGGGTAATGGAGGAGGATCATAATGTACAATTACCAGGTAGATACATGGTAATATCATGGAAATAGAACACACTTCCTTTCACAGTACAGTTCCTCCTTACTTACTGGGTACCTATCGGGTAATTACATTGTAGTTGTCAGGGAATTACTTGGTAACAACTGGCAATCTCCTGTAACTACCCATGTGTTTACATGGGTAGTACCCATGTAAACACATTGAACACAGTTACCTGGTAGTTGTCAGGAAAATACTTGGTAATTACCTGGTACCTATGGGTAACTTACCTGGTATAGAGTAAATATTTATAAATACTGGGTAGTTACCTGGTAATTACATAGTAAAAACCTATAAATAAAGGTTAGTTAACTGGTAGTTGTCAGGAAAATACTTAGTAATTACCTAGTAATACTGGGTAACTTGCATGGTAGCAGAGTAAAAAGTTATAAATACTGGGTAGTTACCTGGTAAGTACACAGTAAATACTTATAACTACCCGGTAACTATCTGGTAGTTGTTGACAATACTTGGTAATTACCTATAGGGTCTACATGGGTAACCTGCCTGGTCACAGAGTAAATACTTCAAATACCTAGTAGTTAACTGGTAATTACATAGTAAAAACCTATAAATACAGGGTAATTACCTGGTAGTTGTCAGGAAAATACTTGGTAATTTCCTAGTAGCTAATGGGTAACTTGCATGGTAGCAGAGTAAATACTTATAAATACTGGGTAGTTACCTAGTAATTACACAGTAAATACTTATAAATACAGGGTAATTACTAGGTAGTTGTCAGGAAGATACTTGGTAATTACCTGGCAACTAGTGGGTCATTCACCATGGTAAATTCCATGTAATTACCAGGTAATTATACAGTAAATAGTTATACATACAGGGTAATTACCTAGTAGTTGTCAGGGAAAATACTTGGTAATGACCTAGTAATTACTGCATAACTACATAGTAGTTACCGGGTACTTACGTACTTGCGTACTTACTATTGCCATGTAGTTACCAGGTAATTACCTGGTAGTTACCTGGTAATTACCGTACCGTAAAATGAAGGGTTACCGGAACTTGCTTTCTGAGGTACTGCTGGGATTTGAACCCAGGGTCTCCTGTTTACGAAACAGGTGCTTTCACCAGCTAAGCCACAGTACCTGCACAAAAGCCTGATGTTAGAGATAGAAGATGTTATTCTCTGATACAGTATATGAGTTATTAAAGTTCTAAACATTCATATTTCAACCTGCATGCCATATTTTACATATGGAACAAGAAAAGTCTCCATTGTGATTAGAACTGTAGCCAACAGCGCAACCTAGTGAACACATTCAACCTGTAGAGAGCTGGGCTATGACACATTTTCTGCACTTTGTAGCATATTTGCATATAGTTGAACTGGACTTCATCTACATATTGAAATGATCAGAGTCTAATAGTTTAGTCCACACTTCCCGTATCAACAAATTATTATTGGATTCGCCCGATGTGGGGCTCGAACCCACGACCCTGAGATTAAGAGTCTCATGCTCTACCGACTGAGCTAACCAGGCACGAGTACCATGTTCACAGCTCCATTCTTTCACCAAATGTAAAGAGGTCTGTGAAAGAAAAACTATTGTGGGCAATACACAATAGTTAAGACCTTGCTTTCGGAGGTACTGCTGGGATTTGAACCCAGGGTCTCCTGTTTACAAGACAGGCGCTTTCACCGCTAAGCCACAGTACCTGCCTACTAGCATGATGTTATTGATGACCTGAGATTAAGAGTATCATGCTCTACCGACTGACCTTACCAGGCACACATACTATTTACACAGATGCATTATTTCACCAGAAGCATCTCTGGAAATCTAAGCATGAATACAAAATTTCAATCAAATGTCAAGAGGTTCATGAAAGAAAAACCATTGTGAGCAATAAACAACATTGCTAGGAACTTGCTTTTTGAGGTAGTGCTGGGATTTGAACCCAGGGTCTCCTGTTTACTAAACAGGCGCTTTAACCAGCTAAGCCACAGTACCTGCCCAAGAGCCTGATGTTAGAGATAGAAGATGTTATTCTCTGATAAAGTAAATGAGTTATTAAAGTTCTAAACACATTCATATTTCAACCTGCATGCTATATTTTACATATGGAACAAGAAAAGTCTCCATTGTGATTAGAACTGTAGCCAACAGCACAACCTAGTGGACACATTCAACCTGTAGAGAGCAGGGCTATGACCCATTTTCTGCACTTTGTAGCATATTTGCATATAGTTGAACTGGACCTCATCTACATATTGAAATGATCAGAGTCTAATAGTTTAGTCCACACTTCCGTTTCATCAAATGTCAATTGGCTTCGCCCGATGTGGGGCTCGAACCCACGACCCTGAGATTAAGAGTCTCATGCTCTACCGACTGAGCTAACCAGGCACGAGTACCATGTTCACAGCTCCATTCTTTCACCAAATGTAAAGAGGTCTGTGAAAGAAAAACTATTGTGGGCAATACACAATAGTTAAGACCTTGCTTTCGGAGGTACTGCTGCGATTTGAACCCAGGGTCTCCTGTTTACAAGACAGGCGCTTTCACCGCTAAGCCACAGTACCTGCCTACTAGCATGATGTTATTGATGACCTGAGATTAAGAGTCTCATGCTCTATACCGACTGAGTTTACCAGGCACACATACTATTACACAGATGCATTATTTCACCAGAAGCATCTCTGTAAATCTAAGCATGAATACAAAATTTCAATCAAATGTCAAGAGGTTCATGAAAGAAAAACTATTGTGAGCAATAAACAACATTGCTAGGAACTTGCTTTTTGAGGTACTGCTGGGACTTGAAACCAGGGTCTCCTGTTTACGAAACAGGCTCTTTCACCAGCTAAGCCACAGTACCTGCCCAAGAGCCTGATGTTAGAGATAGAAGATGTTATTCTCTGATAAAGTAAATTAGTTATTAAAGTTCTAAACACATTCATATTTCAACCTGCATGCTATATTTTACATACGGAACAAGAAAAGTCTCCATTGTGATTAGAACTGTAGCCAACAGCACAACCTAGTGGACACATTCAACCTGTAGAGAGCAGGGCTATGACCCATTTTCTGCACTTTGTAGCATATTTGCATATAGTTGAACTGGACCTCATCTACATATTGAAATGATCAGAGCTTAATAGTTTAGTCCACACTTCCGTATCATCAAATGTCAATTGGCTTCGCCCAATGTGGGGCTCGAACCCACGACCCTGAGATTAAGAGTCTCATGCTCTACCGACTGAGCTAACCAGGCATGAGTACCATGTTCACAGCTCCATTCTTTCACCAAATGTAAAGAGGTCTGTGAAAGAAAAACTATTGTGGGCAATACACAATAGTTAAGAACTTGCTTTCGGAGGTACTGCTGGGATTTGAACCCAGGGTCTCCTGTTTACAAGACAGGCGCTTTCACCGCTAAGCCACAGTACCTTCCTACTAGCATGATGTTATTGATGACCTGAGATTAAGAGTATCATGCTCTACCGACTGACCTTACCAGGCACACATACTATTTACACAGATGCATTATTTCACCAGAAGCATCTCTGGAAATCTAAGCATGAATACAAAATTGCAATCAAATGTCAAGAGGTTCATGAAAGAAAAACTATTGTGAGCAATAAACAACATTGCTAGGAACTTGCTTTTTGAGGTACTGCTGGGATTTGAACCCAGGGTCTCCTGTTTACAAAACAGGCGCTTTCACCAGCTAAGCCACAGTACCTACCCAAAAGCCTGATGTTAGAGATAGAAGATGTTATTCTCTAATAAAGTAAATGAGTTATTAAAGTTCTAAACACATTCATATTTCAACCTGCATGCTATATTTTACATATGGAACAAGAAAAGTCTCCATTGTGATTAGAACTGTAGCCAACAGCACAACCTAGTGGACACATTCAACCTGTAGAGAGCAGGGCTATGACCCATTTTCTGCACTTTGTAGCATATTTGCATATAGTTGAACTGGACCTCATCTACATATTGAAATGATCAGAGTCTAATAGTTTAGTCCACACTTCCGTATCATCAAATGTCAATTGGCTTCGCCCGATGTGGGGCTCGAACCCACGACCCTGAGATTAAGAGTGTCATGCTATACCGACTGAGCTAACCAGGCACGATTACCTTGTTCACAGCTTCATTCTTTCACCAAATGTAAAGAGGTCTGTGAAAGAAAAACTATTGTGGGCAATACACAATAGTTAAGAACTTGCTTCCGGAGGTACTGCTGGGATTTGAACCCAGGGTCTCCTGTTTACAAGACAGGCACTTTCACCGCTAAGCCACAGTACCTGCCTACTAGCATGATGTTATTGATGACCTGAGATTAAGAGTATCATGCTCTACCGACTGACCTTACCAGGCACACATACTATTTACACAGATGCATTATTTTACCAGAAGCATCTCTGGAAATCTAAGCATGAATACAACATTTCAATCAAATGTCAAGAGGTTCATGAAAGAAAAACCATTGTGAGCAATAAACAACATTGCTAGGAACTTGCTTTTTGAGGTACTGCTGGGATTTGAACCCAGGGTCTCCTGTTTACTAAACAGGCGCTTTCACCAGCTAAGCCACAGTACCTGCCCAAGAGCCTGATGTTAGAGATAGAATATGTTATTCTCTGATAAAGTAAAGGAGTTATTAAAGTTATAAACACATTCATATTTCAACCTGCATGCTATATTTTACATATGGAACAAGAAAAGTCTCCATTGTGATTAGAACTGTAGCCAACAACACAACCTAGTGGACACATTCAACCTGTAGAGAGCAGGGCTATGACCCATTTTCTGCACTTTGTAGCATATTTGCATATAGTTGAACTGAACCTCATCTACATATTGAAATGATCAGAGTCTAATAGTTTAGTCCACACTTCCGTATCATCAAATGTCAATTGGCTTCGCCCGATTTGGGGTTCGAACCCACGACCCTGAGATTAAGAGTCTCATGCTCTACCGACTGAGCTAACCAGGCACAAGTACCATGTTCACAGCTCCATTCTTTCACCAAATGTAAAGAGGTCTGTGAAAGAAAAACTATTGTGGGCAATACACAATAGTTAAGACCTTGCTTTCGGAGGTACTACTGGGATTTGAACCCAGGGTCTCCTGTTTACAAGACAGGCGCTTTCACCGCTAAGCCACAGTACCTGCCTAGTAGCATGATGTTATTGATGACCTGAGATTAAGAGTCTCATGCTCTACCGACTGACCTTACCAGGCACACATACTATTTACACAGATGCATCATTTCACCAGAAGCATCTCTGGAAATCTAAGCATGAATGCAAAATTTCAATGAAATGTCAAGAGGTTCATGAAAGAAAAACTATTGTGAGCAATAAACAACATTGCAAGGAACTTGCTTTCTGAGGTACTGCTGGGATTTGAACCCAGGGTCTCCTGTTTACTAAACAGGCGCTTTCACCAGCTAAGCCACAGTACCTGCCCAAGAGCCTGATGTTAGTGATAGAATATGTTATTCTCTGATAAAGTAAAGGAGTTATTAAAGTTATATACACATTCATATTTCAACCTGCATGCTATATTTTACATATGGAACAAGAAAAGTCTCCATTGTGATTAGAACTGTAGCCAACAGCACAACCTAGTGGACACATTCAACCTGTAGAGAGCAGGGCTATGACCCATTTTCTGCACTTTGTAGCATATTTGCATATAGTTGAACTGGACCTCATCTACATATTGAAATGATCAGAGTCTAATAGTTTAGTCCACACTTCCGTATCATCAAATGTCAATTGGCTTCGCCCGATGTGGGGCTCGAACCCACTACCCTGAGATTAAGAGTCTCATGCTCTACCGACTGAGCTAACCAGGCACAAGTACCATGTTCACAGCTCCATTCTTTCACCAAATGTAAAGAGGTCTGTGAAAGAAAAACTATTGTGGGCAATACACAATAGTTAAGACCTTGCTTTCGGAGGTACTGCTGGGATTTGAACCCAGGGTCTCCTGTTTACAAGACAGGCGCTTTCACCGCTAATCCACAGTACCTGCCTAGTAGCATGATGTTATTGATGACCTGAGATTAAGAGTCTCATGCTCTACCGACTGACCTTACCTGGCACACATACTATTTACACAGATGCATCATTTCACCAGAAGCATCTCTGGAAATCTAAGCATGAATGCAAAATTTCAATGAAATGTCAAGAGGTTCATGAAAGAAAAACTATTGTGAGCAATAAACAACATTGCAAGGAACTTGCTTTCTGAGGTACTGCTGGGATTTGAACCCAGGGTCTCCTGTTTACTAAACAGGCGCTTTCACCAGCTAAGCCACAGTACCTGCCCAAGAGCCTGATGTTAGTGATAGAATATGTTATTCTCTGATAAAGTAAAGGAGTTATTAAAGTTATAAACACATTCATATTTCAACCTGCATGCTATATTTTACATATGGAACAAGAAAAGTCTCCATTGTGATTAGAACTGTAGCCAACAGCACAACCTAGTGGACACATTCAACCTGTAGAGAGCAGGGCTATGACGCATTTTCTGCACTTTGTAGCATATTTGCATATAGTTGAACTGGACCTCATCTACATATTGAAATGATCAGAGTCTAATAGTTTAGTCCACACTTCCGTATCATCAAATGTCAATTGGCTTCGCCCGATGTGGGGCTCGAACCCACGACCCTGAGATTAAGAGTCTCATGCTCTACCGACTGAGCTAACCAGGCACAAGTACCATGTTCACAGCTCCATTCTTTCACCAAATGTAAAGAGGTCTGTGAAAGAAAAACTATTGTGGGCAATACACAATAGTTAAGACCTTGCTTTCGGAGGTACTGCTGGGATTTGAACCCAGGGTCTCCTGTTTACAAGACAGGCGCTTTCACCGCTAAGCCACAGTACCTGCCTAGTAGCATGATGTTATTGATGACCTGAGATTAAGAGTCTCATGCTCTACCGACTGACCTTACCAGGCACACATACTATTTACACAGATGCATCATTTCACCAGAAGCATCTCTGGAAATCTAAGCATGAATGCAACATTTCAATGAAATGTCAAGAGGTTCATGAAAGAAAAACTATTGTGAGCAATAAACAACATTGCAAGGAACTTGCTTTCTGAGGTACTGCTGGGATTTGAACCCAGGGTCTCCTGTTTACTAAACAGGCGCTTTCACCAGCTAAGCCACAGTACCTGCCCAAGAGCCTGATGTTAGTGATAGAATATGTTATTCTCTGATAAAGTAAAGGAGTTATTAAAGTTATATACACATTCATATTTCAACCTGCATGCTATATTTTACATATGGAACAAGAAAAGTCTCCATTGTGATTAGAACTGTAGCCAACAGCACAACCTAGTGGACACATTCAACCTGTAGAGAGCAGGGCTATGACCCATTTTCTGCACTTTGTAGCATATTTGCATATAGTTGAACTGGACCTCATCTACATATTGAAATGATCAGAGTCTAATAGTTTAGTCCACACTTCCGTATCATCAAATGTCAATTGGCTTCGCCCGATGTGGGGCTCGAACCCACGACCCTGAGATTAAGAGTCTCATGCTCTACCGACTGAGCTAACCAGGCACAAGTACCATGTTCACAGCTCCATTCTTTCACCAAATGTAAAGAGGTCTGTGAAAGAAAAACTATTGTGGGCAATACACAATAGTTAAGACCTTGCTTTCGGAGGTACTGCTGGGATTTGAACGCAGGGTCTCCTGTTTACAAGACAGGCGCTTTCACCGCTAAGCCACAGTACCTGCCTAGTAGCATGATGTTATTGATGACCTGAGATTAAGAGTCTCATGCTCTACCGACTGACCTTACCAGGCACACATACTATTTACACAGATGCATCATTTCACCAGAAGCATCTCTGGAAATCTAAGCATGAATGCAAAATTTCAATGAAATGTCAAGAGGTTCATGAAAGAAAAACTATTGTGAGCAATAAACAACATTGCAAGGAACTTGCTTTCTGAGGTACTGCTGGGATTTGAACCCAGGGTCTCCTGTTTACTAAACAGGCGCTTTCACCAGCTAAGCCACAGTACCTGCCCAAGAGCCTGATGTTAGTGATAGAATATGTTATTCTCTGATAAAGTAAAGGAGTTATTAAAGTTATAAACACATTCATATTTCAACCTGCATGCTATATTTTACATATGGAACAAGAAAAGTCTCCATTGTGATAAGAACTGTAGCCAACAGCACAACCTAGTGGACACATTCAACCTGTAGAGAGCAGGGCTATGACCCATTTTCTGCACTTTGTAGCATATTTGCATATAGTTGAACTGGACCTCATCTACATATTGATATGATCAGAGTCTAATAGTTTAGTCAACACTTCCGTATCATCAAATGTCAATTGGCTTCGCCCGATGTGGGGCTCGAACCCACGACCCTGAGATTAAGAGTCTCATGCTCTACCGACTGAGCTAACCAGGCACAAGTACCATGTTCACAGCTCCATTCTTTCACCAAATGTAAAGAGGTCTGTGAAAGAAAAACTATTGTGGGCAATACACAATAGTTAAGACCTTGCTTTCGGAGGTACTGCTGGGATTTGAACCCAGGGTCTCCTGTTTACAAGACAGGCGCTTTCACCGCTAAGCCACAGTACCTGCCTAGCAGCATGATGTTATTGATGACCTGAGATTAAGAGTCTCATGCTCTACCGACTGACCTTACCAGGCACACATACTATTTACACAGATGCATCATTTCACCAGAAGCATCTCTGGAAATCTAAGCATGAATGCAAAATTTCAATGAAATGTCAAGAGGTTCATGAAAGAAAAACTATTGTGAGCAATAAACAACATTGCAAGGAACTTGCTTTCTGAGGTACTGCTGGGATTTGAACCCAGGGTCTCCTGTTTACTAAACAGGCGCTTTCACCAGCTAAGCCACAGTACCTGCCCAAGAGCTTGATGTTAGAGATAGAAGATGTTATTCTCTGATAAAGTAAATGAGTTATTAAAGTTCTAAACACATTCATATTTCAACCTGCATGCTATATTTTACATATGGAACAAGAAAAGTCTCCATTGTGATTAGAACTGTGGCCAACAGCACAACCTAGTGGACACATTCAACCTGTAGAGAGCAGGGCTATGACACCTTTTCTGCACTTTGTAGCATATTTGAACTGGACCTCATCTACATATTGAAATGATCAGAGTCTAATAGTTTAGTCCACACTTCCGTATCATCAAATGTCAATTGGCTTCGCCCAATGTGGGGCTCGAACCCACGACCCTAAGATTAAGAGTATCATGCTCTACCGACTGAGCTAACCAGGCACAAGTACCATGTTCACAGCTCCATTCTTTCACCAAATGTAAAGAGGTCTGTGAAAGAAAAACTATTGTGGGCAATACACAATAGTTAAGACCTTGCTTTCGGAGGTACTGCTGGGATTTGAACCCAGGGTCTCCTGTTTACAAGACAGGCGCTTTCACCGCTAAGCCACAGTACCTGCCTAGTAGCATGATGTTATTGATGACCTGAGATTAAGAGTCTCATGCTCTACCGACTGACCTTACCAGGCACACATACTATTTACACAGATGCATCATTTCACCAGAAGCATCTCTGGAAATCTAAGCATGAATGCAACATTTCAATGAAATGTCAAGAGGTTCATGAAAGAAAAACTATTGTGAGCAATAAACAACATTGCAAGGAACTTGCTTTCTGAGGTACTGCTGGGATTTGAACCCAGGGTCTCCTGTTTACTAAACAGGCGCTTTCACCAGCTAAGCCACAGTACCTGCCCAAGAGCTTGATGTTAGAGATAGAAGATGTTATTCTCTGATAAAGTAAATGAGTTATTAAAGTTCTAAACACATTCATATTTCAACCTGCATGCTATATTTTACATATGGAACAAGAAAAGTCTCCATTGTGATTAGAACTGTGGCCAACAGCACAACCTAGTGGACACATTCAACCTGTAGAGAGCAGGGCTATGACACCTTTTCTGCACTTTGTAGCATATTTGCATATAGTTGAACTGGACCTCATCTACATATTGAAATGATCAGAGTCTAATAGTTTAGTCCACACTTCCGTATCATCAAATGTCAATTGGCTTCGCCCAATGTGGGGCTCGAACCCACGACCCTGAGATTAAGAGTCTCATGCTCTACCGACTGAGCTAACCAGGCACGAGTACCATGTTCACAGCTCCATTCTTTCACCAAATGTAAAGAGGTCTGTGAAAGAAAAACTATTGTGGGCAATACACAATAGTTAAGACCTTGCTATCGGAGGTACTGCTGGGATTTGAACCCAGGGTCTCCTGTTTACAAGACAGGTGCTTTCACCGCTAAGCCACAGTACCTGCCTAGTAGCATGATGTTATTGATGACCTGAGATTAAGAGTCTCATGCTCTATACCGACTGAGTTTACCAGGCACACATACTATTACACAGATGCATTATTTCACCAGAAGCATCTCTGTAAATCTAAGCATGAATACAAAATTGCAATCAAATGTCAAGAGGTTCATGAAAGAAAAACTATTGTGAGCAATAAACAACATTGATAGGAACTTGCTTTTTGAGGTATTGCTGGGATTTGAACCCAGGGTCTCGTGTTTACGAAACAGGCGCTTTCACCAGCTAAGCCACAGTACCTACCCAAAAGCCTGATGTTAGAGATAGAAGATGTTATTCTCTGATAAAGTAAATTAGTTATTAAAGTTCTAAACACATTCATATTTCAACCTGCATGCTATATTTTACATATGGAACAAGAAAAGTCTCCATTGTGATTAGAACTGTAGCCAACAGCACAACCTAGTGGACACATTCAACCTGTAGAGAGCAGGGCTATGACCCATTTTCTGCACTTTGTAGCATATTTGCATATAGTTGAACTGGACCTCATCTACATATTGAAATGATCAGAGTCTAATAGTTTAGTTCACACTTCCGTATCATCAAATGTCAATTGGCTTCGCCCGATGTGGGGCTCGAACCCACTACCCTGAGATTAAGAGTCTCATGCTCTACCGACTGAGCTAACCAGGCACGAGTACCATGTTCACAGCTCCATTCTTTCACCAAATGTAAAGAGGTCTGTGAAAGAAAAACTATTGTGGGCAATACACAATAGTTAAGACCTTGCTTTCGGAGGTACTGCTGGGATTTGAACCCAGGGTCTCCTGTTTACAAGACAGGCGCTTTCACCGCTAAGCCACAGTACCTGCCTAGTAGCATGATGTTATTGATGACCTGAGATTAAGAGTCTCATGCTCTACCGACTGACCTTACCAGGCACACATACTATTTACACAGATGCATCATTTCACCAGAAGCATCTCTGGAAATCTAAGCATGAATGCAACATTTCAATGAAATGTCAAGAGGTTCATGAAAGAAAAACTATTGTGAGCAATAAACAACATTGCAAGGAACTTGCTTTCTGAGGTACTGCTGGGATTTGAACCCAGGGTCTCCTGTTTACTAAACAGGCGCTTTCACCAGCTAAGCCACAGTACCTGCCCAAGAGCTTGATGTTAGAGATAGAAGATGTTATTCTCTGATAAAGTAAATGAGTTATTAAAGTTCTAAACAAATTCATATTTCAACCTGCATGCTATATTTTACATATGGAACAAGAAAAGTCTCCATTGTGATTAGAACTGTGGCCAACAGCACAACCTAGTGGACACATTCAACCTGTAGAGAGCAGGGCTATGACACCTTTTCTGCACTTTGTAGCATATTTGAACTGGACCTCATCTACATATTGAAATGATCAGAGTCTAATAGTTTAGTCCACACTTCCGTATCATCAAATGTCAATTGGCTTCGCCCAATGTGGGGCTCGAACCCACGACCCTAAGATTAAGAGTATCATGCTCTACCGACTGAGCTAACCAGGCACGAGTACCATGTTCACAGCTCCATTCTTTCACCAAATGTAAAGAGGTCTGTGAAAGAAAAACTATTGTGGGCAATACACAATAGTTAAGACCTTGCTATCGGAGGTACTGCTGGGATTTGAACACAGGGTCTCCTGTTTACAAGACAGGTGCTTTCACCGCTAATCCACAGTACCTGCCTAATAGCATGATGTTATTGATGACCTGAGATTAAGAGTCTCATGCTCTACCGACTGACCTTACCAGGCACACATACTATTTACACAGATGCATCATTTCACCAGAAGCATCTCTGGAAATCTAAGCATGAATGCAAAATTTCAATGAAATGTCAAGAGGTTCATGAAAGAAAAACTATTGTGAGCAATAAACAACATTGCAAGGAACTTGCTTTCTGAGGTACTGCTGGGATTTGAACCCAGGGTCTCCTGTTTACTAAACAGGCGCTTTCACCAGCTAAGCCACAGTACCTACCCAAAAGCCTGATGTTAGAGATAGAAGATGTTATTCTCTGATAAAGTAAATTAGTTATTAAAGTTCTAAACACATTCATATTTCAACCTGCATGCTATATTTTACATATGGAACAAGAAAAGTCTCCATTGTGATTAGAACTGTAGCCAACAGCACAACCTAGTGGACACATTCAACCTGTAGAGAGCAGGGCTATGACCCATTTTCTGCACTTTGTAGCATACTTGCATATAGTTGAACTGGACCTCATCTACATATTGAAATGATCAGAGTCTAATAGTTTAGTCCACACTTCCGTATCATCAAATGTCAATTGGCTTCGCCCGATGTGGGGCTCGAACCCACGACCCTGAGATTAAGAGTCTCATGCTCTACCGACTGAGCTAACCAGGCACAAGTACCATGTTCACAGCTCCATTCTTTCACCAAATGTAAAGAGGTCTGTGAAAGAAAAACTATTGTGGGCAATACACAATAGTTAAGACCTTGCTTTCGGAGGTACTGCTGGGATTTGAACCCAGGGTCTCCTGTTTACAAGACAGGCGCTTTCACCGCTAAGCCACAGTACCTGCCTAGCAGCATGATGTTATTGATGACCTGAGATTAAGAGTCTCATGCTCTACCGACTGACCTTACCAGGCACACATACTATTTACACAGATGCATCATTTCACCAGAAGCATCTCTGGAAATCTAAGCATGAATGCAAAATTTCAATGAAATGTCAAGAGGTTCATGAAAGAAAAACTATTGTGAGCAATAAACAACATTGCAAGGAACTTGCTTTCTGAGGTACTGCTGGGATTTGAACCCAGGGTCTCCTGTTTACTAAACAGGCGCTTTCACCAGCTAAGCCACAGTACCTGCCCAAGAGCTTGATGTTAGAGATAGAAGATGTTATTCTCTGATAAAGTAAATGAGTTATTAAAGTTCTAAACACATTCATATTTCAACCTGCATGCTATATTTTACATATGGAACAAGAAAAGTCTCCATTGTGATTAGAACTGTGGACAACAGCACAACCTAGTGGACACATTCAACCTGTAGAGAGCAGGGCTATGACACCTTTTCTGCACTTTGTAGCATATTTGAACTGGACCTCATCTACATATTGAAATGATCAGAGTCTAATAGTTTAGTCCACACTTCCGTATCATCAAATGTCAATTGGCTTCGCCCAATGTGGGGCTCGAACCCACGACCCTAAGATTAAGAGTATCATGCTCTACCGACTGAGCTAACCAGGCACAAGTACCATGTTCACAGCTCCATTCTTTCACCAAATGTAAAGAGGTCTGTGAAAGAAAAACTATTGTGGGCAATACACAATAGTTAAGACCTTGCTTTCGGAGGTACTGCTGGGATTTGAACCCAGGGTCTCCTGTTTACAAGACAGGCGCTTTCACCGCTAAGCCACAGTACCTGCCTAGTAGCATGATGTTATTGATGACCTGAGATTAAGAGTCTCATGCTCTACCGACTGACCTTACCAGGCACACATACTATTTACACAGATGCATCATTTCACCAGAAGCATCTCTGGAAATCTAAGCATGAATGCAACATTTCAATGAAATGTCAAGAGGTTCATGAAAGAAAAACTATTGTGAGCAATAAACAACATTGCAAGGAACTTGCTTTCTGAGGTACTGCTGGGATTTGAACCCAGGGTCTCCTGTTTACTAAACAGGCGCTTTCACCAGCTAAGCCACAGTACCTGCCCAAGAGCTTGATGTTAGAGATAGAAGATGTTATTCTCTGATAAAGTAAATGAGTTATTAAAGTTCTAAACACATTCATATTTCAACCTGCATGCTATATTTTACATATGGAACAAGAAAAGTCTCCATTGTGATTAGAACTGTGGCCAACAGCACAACCTAGTGGACACATTCAACCTGTAGAGAGCAGGGCTATGACACCTTTTCTGCACTTTGTAGCATATTTGCATATAGTTGAACTGGACCTCATCTACATATTGAAATGATCAGAGTCTAAATAGTTTAGTCCACACTTCCGTATCATCAAATGTCAATTGGCTTCGCCCAATGTGGGGCTCGAACCCACGACCCTGAGATTAAGAGTCTCATGCTCTACCGACTGAGCTAACCAGGCACGAGTACCATGTTCACAGCTCCATTCTTTCACCAAATGTAAAGAGGTCTGTGAAAGAAAAACTATTGTGGGCAATACACAATAGTTAAGACCTTGCTATCGGAGGTACTGCTGGGATTTGAACCCAGGGTCTCCTGTTTACAAGACAGGTGCTTTCACCGCTAAGCCACAGTACCTGCCTAGTAGCATGATGTTATTGATGACCTGAGATTAAGAGTCTCATGCTCTATACCGACTGAGTTTACCAGGCACACATACTATTACACAGATGCATTATTTCACCAGAAGCATCTCTGTAAATCTAAGCATGAATACAAAATTGCAATCAAATGTCAAGAGGTTCATGAAAGAAAAACTATTGTGAGCAATAAACAACATTGATAGGAACTTGCTTTTTGAGGTATTGCTGGGATTTGAACCCAGGGTCTCGTGTTTACGAAACAGGCGCTTTCACCAGCTAAGCCACAGTACCTACCCAAAAGCCTGATGTTAGAGATAGAAGATGTTATTCTCTGATAAAGTAAATTAGTTATTAAAGTTCTAAACACATTCATATTTCAACCTGCATGCTATATTTTACATATGGAACAAGAAAAGTCTCCATTGTGATTAGAACTGTAGCCAACAGCACAACCTAGTGGACACATTCAACCTGTAGAGAGCAGGGCTATGACCCATTTTCTGCACTTTGTAGCATATTTGCATATAGTTGAACTGGACCTCATCTACATATTGAAATGATCAGAGTCTAATAGTTTAGTTCACACTTCCGTATCATCAAATGTCAATTGGCTTCGCCCGATGTGGGGCTCGAACCCACTACCCTGAGATTAAGAGTCTCATGCTCTACCGACTGAGCTAACCAGGCACGAGTACCATGTTCACAGCTCCATTCTTTCACCAAATGTAAAGAGGTCTGTGAAAGAAAAACTATTGTGGGCAATACACAATAGTTAAGACCTTGCTTTCGGAGGTACTGCTGGGATTTGAACCCAGGGTCTCCTGTTTACAAGACAGGCGCTTTCACCGCTAAGCCACAGTACCTGCCTAGTAGCATGATGTTATTGATGACCTGAGATTAAGAGTCTCATGCTCTACCGACTGACCTTACCAGGCACACATACTATTTACACAGATGCATCATTTCACCAGAAGCATCTCTGGAAATCTAAGCATGAATGCAACATTTCAATGAAATGTCAAGAGGTTCATGAAAGAAAAACTATTGTGAGCAATAAACAACATTGCAAGGAACTTGCTTTCTGAGGTACTGCTGGGATTTGAACCCAGGGTCTCCTGTTTACTAAACAGGCGCTTTCACCAGCTAAGCCACAGTACCTGCCCAAGAGCTTGATGTTAGAGATAGAAGATGTTATTCTCTGATAAAGTAAATGAGTTATTAAAGTTCTAAACAAATTCATATTTCAACCTGCATGCTATATTTTACATATGGAACAAGAAAAGTCTCCATTGTGATTAGAACTGTGGCCAACAGCACAACCTAGTGGACACATTCAACCTGTAGAGAGCAGGGCTATGACACCTTTTCTGCACTTTGTAGCATATTTGAACTGGACCTCATCTACATATTGAAATGATCAGAGTCTAATAGTTTAGTCCACACTTCCGTATCATCAAATGTCAATTGGCTTCGCCCAATGTGGGGCTCTAACCCACGACCCTAAGATTAAGAGTATCATGCTCTACCGACTGAGCTAACCAGGCACGAGTACCATGTTCACAGCTCCATTCTTTCACCAAATGTAAAGAGGTCTGTGAAAGAAAAACTATTGTGGGCAATACACAATAGTTAAGACCTTGCTATCGGAGGTACTGCTGGGATTTGAACACAGGGTCTCCTGTTTACAAGACAGGTGCTTTCACCGCTAATCCACAGTACCTGCCTAATAGCATGATGTTATTGATGACCTGAGATTAAGAGTCTCATGCTCTACCGACTGACCTTACCAGGCACACATACTATTTACACAGATGCATCATTTCACCAGAAGCATCTCTGGAAATCTAAGCATGAATGCAAAATTTCAATGAAATGTCAAGAGGTTCATGAAAGAAAAACTATTGTGAGCAATAAACAACATTGCAAGGAACTTGCTTTCTGAGGTACTGCTGGGATTTGAACCCAGGGTCTCCTGTTTACTAAACAGGCGCTTTCACCAGCTAAGCCACAGTACCTACCCAAAAGCCTGATGTTAGAGATAGAAGATGTTATTCTCTGATAAAGTAAATTAGTTATTAAAGTTCTAAACACATTCATATTTCAACCTGCATGCTATATTTTACATATGGAACAAGAAAAGTCTCCATTGTGATTAGAACTGTAGCCAACAGCACAACCTAGTGGACACATTCAACCTGTAGAGAGCAGGGCTATGACCCATTTTCTGCACTTTGTAGCATACTTGCATATAGTTGAACTGGACCTCATCTACATATTGAAATGATCAGAGTCTAATAGTTTAGTCCACACTTCCGTATCATCAAATGTCAATTGGCTTCGCCCGATGTGGGGCTCGAACCCACGACCCTGAGATTAAGAGTCTCATGCTCTACCGACTGAGCTAACCAGGCACAAGTACCATGTTCACAGCTCCATTCTTTCACCAAATGTAAAGAGGTCTGTGAAAGAAAAACTATTGTGGGCAATACACAATAGTTAAGACCTTGCTTTCGGAGGTACTGCTGGGATTTGAACCCAGGGTCTCCTGTTTACAAGACAGGCGCTTTCACCGCTAAGCCACAGTACCTGCCTAGCAGCATGATGTTATTGATGACCTGAGATTAAGAGTCTCATGCTCTACCGACTGACCTTACCAGGCACACATACTATTTACACAGATGCATCATTTCACCAGAAGCATCTCTGGAAATCTAAGCATGAATGCAAAATTTCAATGAAATGTCAAGAGGTTCATGAAAGAAAAACTATTGTGAGCAATAAACAACATTGCAAGGAACTTGCTTTCTGAGGTACTGCTGGGATTTGAACCCAGGGTCTCCTGTTTACTAAACAGGCGCTTTCACCAGCTAAGCCACAGTACCTGCCCAAGAGCCTGATGTTAGAGATAGAATATGTTATTCTCTGATAAAGTAAATGAGTTATTAAAGTTCTAAACACATTCATATTTCAACCTGCATGCTATATTTTACATATGGAACAAGAAAAGTCTCCATTGTGATTAGAACTGTGGCGAACAGCACAACCTAGTGGACACATTCAACCTGTAGAGAGCAGGGCTATGACACATTTTCTGCACTTTGTAGCATATTTGCATATAGTTGAACTGGACCTCATCTACATATTGAAATGATCAGAGTCTAATAGTTTAGTCCACACTTCCGTATCATGAAATGTGAATTGGCTTCGCCCGATGTGGGGCTCGAACCCACGACCCTGAGATTAAGAGTCTCATGCTCTACCGACTGAGCTAACCAGGCACGAGTACCATGTTCACAGCTCCATTCTTTCACCAAATGTAAAGAGGTCTGTGAAAGAAAAACTATTGTGGGCAATACACAATAGTTAAGAACCTGTTTCGGAGGTACTGCTGGGATTTGAACGCAGGGCCTCTGTTTACAAGACAGGCGCTTTCACCGCTAACCCACAGTACCTGCCTACTAGCATGATGTTAGTGATGACCTGAGATTAAGAGTATCATGCTCTACCGACTGACCTTACCAGGCACACATACTATTTAAACAGATGCATTATTTTACCAGAAGCATCTCTGGAAATCTAAGCATGAATACAAAATTGCAATCAAATGTCAAGAGGTTCATGAAAGAAAAACTATTGTGAGCAATAAACAACATTGCTAGGAACTTGCTTTTTGAGGTACTGCTGGGATTTGAACCCAGGGTCTCCTGTTTACTAAACAGGCGCTTTCACCAGCTAAGCCACAGTACCTGCCCAAGAGCCTGATGTTAGAGATAGAAGATGTTATTCTCTGATAAAGTAAATGAGTTATTAAAGTTCTAAACACATTCATATTTCAACCTGCATGCTATATTTTACACATGGAACAAGAAAACTCTCCATTGTGATTAGAACTGTAGCCAACAGCACAACCTAGTGGACACATTCAACCTGTAGAGAGCAGGGCTATGACCCATTTTCTGCACTTTGTAGCATATTTGCATATAGTTGAACTGGACCTCATCTACATATTGAAATGATCAGAGTCTAATAGTGTAGTCCACACTTCCGTATAATCAAATGTCAATTGGCTTCGCCCGATGTGGGGCTCGAACCCACGACCCTGAGATTAAGAGTCTCATGCTCTACCGACTGAGCTAACCAGGCACAAGTACCATGTTCACAACTCCATTCTTTCACCAAATGTAAAGAGGTCTGTGAAAGAAAAACTATTGTGGGCAATACACAATAGTTAAGACCTTGCTTTCGGAGGTACTGCTGGGATTTGAACCCAGGGTCTCCTGTTTACGAAACAGGCGCTTTCACCAGCTAAGCCACAGTACCTACCCAAAAGCCTGATGTTAGACATAGAAGATGTTATTCTCTGATAAAGTAAATGAGTTATTAAAGTTCTAAACACATTCATATTTCAACCTGCATGCTATATTTTACATATGGAACAAGAAAAGTCTCCATTGTGATTAGAACTGTGGCCAACAGCACAACCTAGTGGACACATTCAACCTGTAGAGAGCAGGGCTATGACACCTTTTCTGCACTTTGTAGCATATTTGCATATAGTTGAACTGGACCTCATCTACATATTGAAATGATCAGAGTCTAATAGTTTAGTCCACACTTCCGTATCATCAAATGTCAATTGGCTTCGCCCAATGTGGGGCTCGAACCCACGACCCTGAGATTAAGAGTCTCATGCTCTACCGACTGAGCTAACCAGGCACCAGTACCATGTTCACAGCTCCATTCTTTCACCAAATGTAAAGAGGTCTGTGAAAGAAAAACTATTGTGGGCAATACACAATAGTTAAGACCTTGCTATCGGAGGTACTGCTGGTATTTGAACCCAGGGTCTCCTGTTTACAAGACAGGTGCTTTCACCGCTAAGCCACAGTACCTGCCTAGTAGCATGATGTTATTGATGACCTGAGATTAAGAGTCTCATGCTCTATACCGACTGAGTTTACCAGGCACACATACTATTACACAGATGCATTATTTCACCAGAAGCATCTCTGGAAATCTAAGCATGAATGCAAAATTTCAATGAAATGTCAAGAGGTTCATGAAAGAAAAACTATTGTGAGCAATAAACAACATTGCAAGGAACTTGCTTTCTGAGGTACTGCTGGGATTTGAACCCAGGGTCTCCTGTTTACTAAACAGGCGCTTTCACCAGCTAAGCCACAGTACCTGCCCAAGAGCTTGATGTTAGAGATAGAAGATGTTATTCTCTGATAAAGTAAATGAGTTATTAAAGTTCTAAACACATTCATATTTCAACCTGCATGCTATATTTTACATATGGAACAAGAAAAGTCTCCATTGTGATTAGAACTGTGGCCAACAGCACAACCTAGTGGACACATTCAACCTGTAGAGAGCAGGGCTATGACACCTTTTCTGCACTTTGTAGCATATTTGAACTGGACCTCATCTACATATTGAAATGATCAGAGTCTAATAGTTTAGTCCACACTTCCGTATCATCAAATGTCAATTGGCTTCGCCCAATGTGGGGCTCGAACCCACGACCCTAAGATTAAGAGTATCATGCTCTACCGACTGAGCTAACCAGGCACAAGTACCATGTTCACAGCTCCATTCTTTCACCAAATGTAAAGAGGTCTGTGAAAGAAAAACTATTGTGGGCAATACACAATAGTTAAGACCTTGCTTTCGGAGGTACTGCTGGGATTTGAACCCAGGGTCTCCTGTTTACAAGACAGGCGCTTTCACCGCTAAGCCACAGTACCTGCCTAGTAGCATGATGTTATTGATGACCTGAGATTAAGAGTCTCATGCTCTACCGACTGACCTTACCAGGCACACATACTATTTACACAGATGCATCATTTCACCAGAAGCATCTCTGGAAATCTAAGCATGAATGCAAAATTTCAATGAAATGTCAAGAGGTTCATGAAAGAAAAACTATTGTGAGCAATAAACAACATTGCAAGGAACTTGCTTTCTGAGGTACTGCTGGGATTTGAACCCAGGGTCTCCTGTTTACTAAACAGGCGCTTTCACCAGCTAAGCCACAGTACCTGCCCAAGAGCTTGATGTTAGAGATAGAAGATGTTATTCTCTGATAAAGTAAATGAGTTATTAAAGTTCTAAACAAATTCATATTTCAACCTGCATGCTATATTTTACATATGGAACAAGAAAAGTCTCCATTGTGATTAGAACTGTGGCCAACAGCACAACCTAGTGGACACATTCAACCTGTAGAGAGCAGGGCTATGACACCTTTTCTGCACTTTGTAGCATATTTGAACTGGACCTCATCTACATATTGAAATGATCAGAGTCTAATAGTTTAGTCCACACTTCCGTATCATCAAATGTCAATTGGCTTCGCCCAATGTGGGGCTCGAACCCACGACCCTAAGATTAAGAGTATCATGCTCTACCGACTGAGCTAACCAGGCACGGGTACCATGTTCACAGCTCCATTCTTTCACCAAATGTAAAGAGGTCTGTGAAAGAAAAACTATTGTGGGCAATACACAATAGTTAAGACCTTGCTATCGGAGGTACTGCTGGGATTTGAACACAGGGTCTCCTGTTTACAAGACAGGTGCTTTCACCGCTAATCCACGGTACCTGCCTAATAGCATGATGTTATTGATGACCTGAGATTAAGAGTCTCATGCTCTACCGACTGACCTTACCAGGCACACATACTATTTACACAGATGCATCATTTCACCAGAAGCATCTCTGGAAATCTAAGCATGAATGCAAAATTTCAATGAAATGTCAAGAGGTTCATGAAAGAAAAACTATTGTGAGCAATAAACAACATTGCAAGGAACTTGCTTTCTGAGGTACTGCTGGGATTTGAACCCAGGGTCTCCTGTTTACTAAACAGGCGCTTTCACCAGCTAAGCCACAGTACCTACCCAAAAGCCTGATGTTAGAGATAGAAGATGTTATTCTCTGATAAAGTAAATTAGTTATTAAAGTTCTAAACACATTCATATTTCAACCTGCATGCTATATTTTACATATGGAACAAGAAAAGTCTCCATTGTGATTAGAACTGTAGCCAACAGCACAACCTAGTGGACACATTCAACCTGTAGAGAGCAGGGCTATGACCCATTTTCTGCACTTTGTAGCATACTTGCATATAGTTGAACTGGACCTCATCTACATATTGAAATGATCAGAGTCTAATAGTTTAGTCCACACTTCCGTATAATGAAATGTCAATTGGCTTCGCCCGATGTGGGGCTCGAACCCACGACCCTGAGATTAAGAGTCTCATGCTCTACCGACTGAGCTAACCAGGCACAAGCACCATGTTCACAGCTCCATTCTTTCACCAAATGTAAAGAGGTCTGTGAAAGAAAAACTATTGTGGGCAATAAACAATAGTTAAGACCTTGCTTTCGGAGGTACTGCTGGGATTTGAACCCAGGGTCTCCTGTTTACAAGACAGGCGCTTTCACCGCTAAGCCACAGTACCTGCCTAATAGCATGATGTTATTGATGACCTGAGATTAAGAGTCTCATGCTCTATACCGACTGAGTTTACCAGGCACACATACTATTACACAGATGCATTATTTCACCAGAAGCATCTCTGTAAATCTAAGCATGAATACAAAATTGCAATCAAATGTCAAGAGGTTCATGAAAGAAAAACTATTGTGAGCAATAAACAACATTGATAGGAACTTGCTTTTTGAGGTATTGCTGGGATTTGAACCCAAGGTCTCGTGTTTACGAAACAGGCGCTTTCACCAGCTAAGCCACAGTACCTACCCAAAAGCCTGATGTTAGAGATAGAAGATGTTATTCTCTGATAAAGTAAATGAGTTATTAAAGTTCTAAACACATTCATATTTCAACCTGCATGCTATATTTTACATATCGTCACCTTATTAAACTAATTGCCTAAGTCATTTTTTGCCAATTTTTTTTTTTTGCCTAAATCACCACCTGGTGATGCTGGCCACCTCTGGTAAACTCGCCCAAGCCCTAATGTAAAAGGCCTTCCTGTTACACCCTATTAAAACAATGGCCTATGTCAAGAGGGAGACTTAGGCCATATTATTTTGCCTAAGTCATAATAAAATGTGACTTAGGCCATTTTAACACACCTTTCAAAATGGGAGTGAATGGGACTGAATGGGAGGTAGGCCTACTGTTACTATGGGACTGATAGAATGGGAGTGAATGGGAGTGAAAGGGAGGTACTGTTACTATGGGACTGATACTATGGGAGTGCATGGGACTGAATGGGAGTGAAAGGGAGGTACTGTTACTATGGGACTGATACTATGGGAGTGCATGGGACTGAATTTGAGTGAATGGGAGGTACTGTTACTATGGGACTGATACTATGGGAGTGAATGGGACTGAATGGGAGTGAAAGGGAGGTACTGTTACTATGGGACTGATACTATGGGAGTGAATGGGACTGAATGGGAGTGCATGGGACTGAATGGGAGTGAATGGGAGGTACTGTTACTATGGGACTGATACTATGGGAGTGCATGGGAGGTACTGTTACTATGGGACTGATACTATGGGACTGAATGGGACTGAATGGGAGTGAAAGGGAGGTACTGTTACTATGGGTAACAGTACCCGGCCAGGAGACAACCCACAGAGCCTAGTCCCTCCATGTGCCAGAAGTGTACGTCCCAGCCTTGGCAGAGTAGTTCTGGAGTAGTTCCAACGGATTGTGTGCCACTGGTTTTTCCCTAGTGGGACTGATTGAGGGTAGCTACTGGGACGTAAGTCGGGACTTGATCACTCCCGGCTGGGTCGCCTAAGTGAGGGGTATGATGTTGAGAGACCTGAAACCCTGTTGACCTCAGGATACATCACTGAGGATACATCCCAGGTGCATCCATGCGATGTTTTTTAGTTATAGTTCTTCTATTTATAGTGACTCATAGGAATAGACTATGTGACAACCAGGTATAGTCTGGTGACACCGGAGAGACGGGTGACAGCCGGAATGTAGACAGCACCCGGGTGAGCAGTATGGGTTGCGCCCCAGCCTGTGTCCTCCGTGAGGATGAAGTCCAACAACCCTCGTTGAGGCCTTTGGGAGGGCCATGCAAGCAGCAAGCGGAACCGCAGCACCATGACCCTGCGGAACCATTGCCCACCACTCCTGAATGAACTGTCTGGTGCTGGGACTCTGGTGCAACGCACAGGTCCTCGCTCTACTCCTGGTGAGAGCAGGAGTGGACCTGGTGAGACGTAGGAGGGGCCCGGCCAGGAGACAACCCACAGAGCCTAGTCCCTCCATGTGCCAGAAGTGTACCTCCCAGCCCTGGCAGAGTAGTTCTGGAATAGTTCCAACGGATTGTGTGCCCCTGGTTTTTTCCTAGTGGGACTGATTGAGGGTAGCTACTGGGACGTAAGTCGGGACTTGATCAACCCCGGCTGGGTCACCTGAGTGAGGGGTATGATGTTGAGAGACCCGAAACCCTGTTGAACTCAGGATACATCACTGAGGATACGTCCCAGGTGCATCCATGCAATGTTTTTTAGTTATGGGACTGATACTATGGGAGTGCATGGGAGTGCATGGGAGGTACTGTTACTATGGGAGTGAATGGGAGTTACTGATACTATGGGAGTGAATGGGACTGAATGGGAGGTACTGTTACTATGGGACTGATACTATGGGAGTGCATGGGAGTGAATGGGAGGTATTGTTACTATGGGACTGATACTATGGGACTGAATGGGAGGTACTGTTACTATGGGACTGATACGATGGGAGTGAATGGGGTGTACTGTTACTATGTGACTGAATGGGAGTGAATAAAAGTGAGAATCGGAGTGAATGGGAGGTACTGTTACTATAGGACTGTCACTCCCATTCACTCCCATTCAGAGTGAAAGGGAGTGAATGGGAGGTACTGTTATTATGGGACTGTCACTCCCATTCACTCCCATTCAGAGTGAAAGGGAGTGAATGTGACTGAATGTGAGTGAATGGGACTGAATGGAAGGAATGGGAGTGAGTGGGAGTGAATGGGAGGTACTGTTTACTATGGGACTGTCACTCCCATTCAGTCCTGTTCACTCCCATAGTATCAGTCCCATAGTAACAGTACCTCCCATTCAGTCCCATTCAGTCCCAATCACTCCCATTCACTCCCATTCAGTCCCATAGTATCAGACCCATAGTAACAGTACCTCCCATTCACTCCCATACAGTCCCATTCACTCCCATTCAGTTCCATAGTAACAGTACCTCCCATTCAGTCCCATTCACTCCAAATTCACTCCCATTCACTCCAAATTCACTCCCATTCACTCCTATTCACTCCCCTTCAGTGTCAAATGTCTTTGTGCTATGATATTATTTTAAACACTCTGTGGCTGACCCTAAACCATGGTCTATTAAAAATAATTGGAATAAAACATTTTGCCTAAGTCACTTACCGCAGAAGTAATTTGGCCTAAATAACGTTTATAATTGCCTAAGTTAAAATAGATATGTTCAGATATTGGCCTAAGTCATTTTATCCTTCCATGTTACATGATTGACATACACCTTTATTTGTATGTCAATAGTCATATTTTTTCATAGTTTTTGGAATTGAAATAATTAAAAAATATAATATATTCTACAATTGGCACAGTTTTTTGTGTTTCCTGAAAACCTTGAAAAAATGATTTAGGCAATTAGTTTAATAAGGTGACGATATGGAACAAGAAAAGTCTCCATTGTGATTAGAACTGTAGCCAACAGCACAACCTAGTGGACACATTCAACCTGTAGAGAGCAGGGCTATGACCCATTTTCTGCACTTTGTAGCATATTTGCATATAGTTGAACTGGACCTCATCTACATATTGAAATGATCAGAGTCTAATAGTTTAGTTCACACTTCCGTATCATCAAATGTCAATTGGCTTCGCCCGATGTGGGGCTCGAACCCACGACCCTGAGATTAAGAGTCTCATGCTCTACCGACTGAGCTAACCAGGCACGAGTACCATGTTCACAGCTCCATTCTTTCACCAAATGTAAAGAGGTCTGTGAAAGAAAAACTATTGTGGGCAATACACAATAGTTAAGAACCTGTTTCGGAGGTACTGCTGGGATTTGAACGCAGGGCCTCTGTTTACAAGACAGGCGCTTTCACCGCTAACCCACAGTACCTGCCTACTAGCATGATGTTAGTGATGACCTGAGATTAAGAGTATCATGCTCTACCGACTGACCTTACCAGGCACACATACTATTTAAACAGATGCATTATTTTACCAGAAGCATCTCTGGAAATCTAAGCATGAATACAAAATTGCAATCAAATGTCAAGAGGTTCATGAAAGAAAAACTATTGTGAGCAATAAACAACATTGCTAGGAACTTGCTTTTTGAGGTACTGCTGGGATTTGAACCCAGGGTCTCCTGTTTACTAAACAGGCGCTTTCACCAGCTAAGCCACAGTACCTGCCCAAGAGCCTGATGTTAGAGATAGAAGATGTTATTCTCTGATAAAGTAAATGAGTTATTAAAGTTCTAAACACATTCATATTTCAACCTGCATGCTATATTTTACACATGGAACAAGAAAACTCTCCATTGTGATTAGAACTGTAGCCAACAGCACAACCTAGTGGACACATTCAACCTGTAGAGAGCAGGGCTATGACCCATTTTCTGCACTTTGTAGCATATTTGCATATAGTTGAACTGGACCTCATCTACATATTGAAATGATCAGAGTCTAATAGTGTAGTCCACACTTCCGTATAATCAAATGTCAATTGGCTTCGCCCGATGTGGGGCTCGAACCCACGACCCTGAGATTAAGAGTCTCATGCTCTACCGACTGAGCTAACCAGGCACAAGTACCATGTTCACAACTCCATTCTTTCACCAAATGTAAAGAGGTCTGTGAAAGAAAAACTATTGTGGGCAATACACAATAGTTAAGACCTTGCTTTCGGAGGTACTGCTGGGATTTGAACCCAGGGTCTCCTGTTTACGAAACAGGCGCTTTCACCAGCTAAGCCACAGTACCTACCCAAAAGCCTGATGTTAGACATAGAAGATGTTATTCTCTGATAAAGTAAATGAGTTATTAAAGTTCTAAACACATTCATATTTCAACCTGCATGCTATATTTTACATATGGAACAAGAAAAGTCTCCATTGTGATTAGAACTGTGGCCAACAGCACAACCTAGTGGACACATTCAACCTGTAGAGAGCAGGGCTATGACACCTTTTCTGCACTTTGTAGCATATTTGCATATAGTTGAACTGGACCTCATCTACATATTGAAATGATCAGAGTCTAATAGTTTAGTCCACACTTCCGTATCATCAAATGTCAATTGGCTTCGCCCAATGTGGGGCTCGAACCCACGACCCTGAGATTAAGAGTCTCATGCTCTACCGACTGAGCTAACCAGGCACCAGTACCATGTTCACAGCTCCATTCTTTCACCAAATGTAAAGAGGTCTGTGAAAGAAAAACTATTGTGGGCAATACACAATAGTTAAGACCTTGCTATCGGAGGTACTGCTGGTATTTGAACCCAGGGTCTCCTGTTTACAAGACAGGTGCTTTCACCGCTAAGCCACAGTACCTGCCTAGTAGCATGATGTTATTGATGACCTGAGATTAAGAGTCTCATGCTCTATACCGACTGAGTTTACCAGGCACACATACTATTACACAGATGCATTATTTCACCAGAAGCATCTCTGTAAATCTAAGCATGAATACAAAATTGCAATCAAATGTCAAGAGGTTCATGAAAGAAAAACTATTGTGAGCAATAAACAACATTGCTAGGAACTTGCTTTTTGAGGTATTGCTGGGATTTGAACCCAGGGTCTCCTGTTTACGAAACAGGCGCTTTCACCAGCTAAGCCACAGTACCTACCCAAAAGCCTGATGTTAGACATAGAAGATGTTATTCTCTGATAAAGTAAATGAGTTATTAAAGTTCTAAACACATTCATATTTCAACCTGCATGCTATATTTTACATATGGAACAAGAAAAGTCTCCATTGTGATTAGAACTGTAGCCAACAGCACAACCTAGTGGACACATTCAACCTGTAGAGAGCAGGGCTATGACCCATTTTCTGCACTTTGTAGCATATTTGCATATAGTTGAACTGGACCTCATCTACATATTGAAATGATCAGAGTCTAATAGTTTAGTCCACACTTCCGTATCATCAAATGTCAATTGGCTTCGCCCTATGTGGGGCTCGAACCCACGACCCTGAGATTAAGAGTCTCATGCTCTACCGACTGAGCTAACCAGGCACGAGTACCATGTTCACAGCTCCATTCTTTCACCAAATGTAAAGAGGTCTGTGAAAGAAAAACTATTGTGGGCAATACACAATAGTTAAGACCTTGCTATCGGAGGTACTGCTGGGATTTGAACCCAGGGCCTCTGTTTACAAGACAGGCACTTTCACCGCTAACCCACAGTACCTGCCTACTAGCATGATGTTAGTGATGACCTGAGATTAAGAGTATCATGCTCTACCGACTGACCTTACCAGGCACACATACTATTTAAACAGATGCATTATTTTACCAGAAGCATCTCTGGAAATCTAAGCATGAATACAAAATTGCAATCAAATGTCAAGAGGTTCATGAAAAAAAAACTATTGTGAGCAATAAACAACATTGCTAGGAACTTGCTTTTTGAGGTACTGCTGGGATTTGAACCCAGGGTCTCCTGTTTACTAAACAGGCGCTTTCACCAGCTAAGCCACAGTACCTGCCCAAGAGCCTGATGTTAGAGATAGAAGATGTTATTCTCTGATAAAGTAAATGAGTTATTAAAGTTCTAAACACATTCATATTTCAACCTGCATGCTATATTTTACACATGGAACAAGAAAACTCTCCATTGTGATTAGAACTGTAGCCAACAGCACAACCTAGTGGACACATTCAACCTGTAGAGAGCAGGGCTATGACCCATTTTCTGCACTTTGTAGCATATTTGCATATAGTTGAACTGGACCTCATCTACATATTGAAATGATCAGAGTCTAATAGTTTAGTCCACACTTCCGTATCATCAAATGTCAATTGGCTTCGCCCGATGTGGGGCTCGAATCCACGACCCTGAGATTAAGAGTCTTATGCTCTACCGACTGAGCTAACCAGGCACAAGTACCATGTTCACAACTCCATTCTTTCACCAAATGTAAAGAGGTCTGTGAAAGAAAAACTATTGTGGGCAATACACAATAGTTAAGACCTTGCTTTCGGAGGTACTGCTGGGATTTGAACCCAGGGTCTCCTGTTTACGAAACAGGCGCTTTCACCAGCTAAGCCACAGTACCTACCCAAAAGCCTGATGTTAGACATAGAAGATGTTATTCTCTGATAAAGTAAATGAGTTATTAAAGTTGTAAACACATTCATATTTCAACCTGCATGTCATATTTTACATATGGAACAAGAAAAGACTCCATTGTGATTAGAACTGTAGCCAACAGCGCAACGTAGTGGACGCATTCAACCTGTAGAGAGTAGGGCTGTGACCCATTTTCTGCACTTTGTAGCATATTTGCATATAGTTGAACTGGACCTCATCTACATATTGAAATGATCAGAGTCTAATAGTTTAGTCCACACTTCCGTATCATCAAATGTCAATTGGCTTCGCCCGATGTGGGGCTCGAACCCACGACGCTGAGATTAAGAGTCTCATGCTCTACCGACTGAGCTAACCAGGCACAAGTACCATGTTCACAACTCCATTCTTTCACCAAATGTAAAGAGGTCTGTGAAAGAAAAACTATTGTGGGCCATACACAATAGTTAAGAACCTGCTTTCGGAGGTATTGCTGGGATTTGAACCCAGGGTCTCCTGTTTACAAGACAGGCGCTTTCACTGCTAACCCACAGTACCTGCCTACTAGCATGATGTTTTTGATGACCTGAGATTAAGAGTATCATGCTCTACCGACTGACCTTACCAGGCACACATACTATTTACACAGATGCATTATTTTACCAGAAGCATCTCTGGAAATCTAAGCGTGAATACAAAATTTCAATCAAATGTCAAGAGGTTCATGAAAGAAAAACTATTGTGAGCAATAAACAACATTGCTAGGAACTTGCTTTTTTAGGTACTGCTGGGATTTGAACCCAGGGTCTCCTGTTTACTAAACAGGCGCTTTCACCAGCTAAGCCACAGTACCTACCCAAAAGCCTGATGTTAGACATAGAAGATGTTATTCTCTGATAAAGTAAATGAGTTATTAAAGTTCTAAACACATTCATATTTCAACCTGCATGCTATATTTTACATATGGAACAAGAAAAGTCTCCATTGTGATTAGAACTGTAGCCAACAGCACAACCTAGTGGACACATTCAACCTGTAGAGAGCAGGGCTATGACCCATTTTCTGCACTTTGTAGCATATTTGCATATAGTTGAACTGGACCTCATCTACATATTGAAATGATCAGAGTCTAATAGTTTAGTCCACACTTCCGTATCATCAAATGTCAATTGGCTTCGCCCTATGTGGGGCTCGAACCCACGACCCTGAGATTAAGAGTCTCATGCTCTACCGACTGAGCTAACCAGGCACGAGTACCATGTTCACAGCTCCATTCTTTCACCAAATGTAAAGAGGTCTGTGAAAGAAAAACTATTGTGGGCAATACACAATAGTTAAGACCTTGCTATCGGAGGTACTGCTGGGATTTGAACCCAGGGCCTCTGTTTACAAGACAGGCACTTTCACCGCTAACCCACAGTACCTGCCTACTAGCATGATGTTAGTGATGACCTGAGATTAAGAGTATCATGCTCTACCGACTGACCTTACCAGGCACACATACTATTTAAACAGATGCATTATTTTACCAGAAGCATCTCTGGAAATCTAAGCATGAATACAAAATTGCAATCAAATGTCAAGAGGTTCATGAAAAAAAAACTATTGTGAGCAATAAACAACATTGCTAGGAACTTGCTTTTTGAGGTACTGCTGGGATTTGAACCCAGGGTCTCCTGTTTACTAAACAGGCGCTTTCACCAGCTAAGCCACAGTACCTGCCCAAGAGCCTGATGTTAGAGATAGAAGATGTTATTCTCTGATAAAGTAAATGAGTTATTAAAGTTCTAAACACATTCATATTTCAACCTGCATGCTATATTTTACACATGGAACAAGAAAACTCTCCATTGTGATTAGAACTGTAGCCAACAGCACAACCTAGTGGACACATTCAACCTGTAGAGAGCAGGGCTATGACCCATTTTCTGCACTTTGTAGCATATTTGCATATAGTTGAACTGGACCTCATCTACATATTGAAATGATCAGAGTCTAATAGTTTAGTCCACACTTCCGTATCATCAAATGTCAATTGGCTTCGCCCGATGTGGGGCTCGAATCCACGACCCTGAGATTAAGAGTCTTATGCTCTACCGACTGAGCTAACCAGGCACAAGTACCATGTTCACAACTCCATTCTTTCACCAAATGTAAAGAGGTCTGTGAAAGAAAAACTATTGTGGGCAATACACAATAGTTAAGACCTTGCTTTCGGAGGTACTGCTGGGATTTGAACCCAGGGTCTCCTGTTTACGAAACAGGCGCTTTCACCAGCTAAGCCACAGTACCTACCCAAAAGCCTGATGTTAGACATAGAAGATGTTATTCTCTGATAAAGTAAATGAGTTATTAAAGTTGTAAACACATTCATATTTCAACCTGCATGTCATATTTTACATATGGAACAAGAAAAGACTCCATTGTGATTAGAACTGTAGCCAACAGCGCAACGTAGTGGACGCATTCAACCTGTAGAGAGTAGGGCTGTGACCCATTTTCTGCACTTTGTAGCATATTTGCATATAGTTGAACTGGACCTCATCTACATATTGAAATGATCAGAGTCTAATAGTTTAGTCCACACTTCCGTATCATCAAATGTCAATTGGCTTCGCCCGATGTGGGGCTCGAACCCACGACGCTGAGATTAAGAGTCTCATGCTCTACCGACTGAGCTAACCAGGCACAAGTACCATGTTCACAACTCCATTCTTTCACCAAATGTAAAGAGGTCTGTGAAAGAAAAACTATTGTGGGCCATACACAATAGTTAAGAACCTGCTTTCGGAGGTATTGCTGGGATTTGAACCCAGGGTCTCCTGTTTACAAGACAGGCGCTTTCACTGCTAACCCACAGTACCTGCCTACTAGCATGATGTTATTGATGACCTGAGATTAAGAGTATCATGCTCTACCGACTGACCTTACCAGGCACACATACTATTTACACAGATGCATTATTTTACCAGAAGCATCTCTGGAAATCTAAGCGTGAATACAAAATTTCAATCAAATGTCAAGAGGTTCATGAAAGAAAAACTATTGTGAGCAATAAACAACATTGCTAGGAACTTGCTTTTTTAGGTACTGCTGGGATTTGAACCCAGGGTCTCCTGTTTACTAAACAGGCGCTTTCACCAGCTAAGCCACAGTACCTGCCCAAGAGCCTGATGTTAGAGATAGAATATGTTATTCTCTGATAAAGTAAATGAGTTATTAAAGTTCTAAACACATTCATATTTCAACCTGCATGCTATATTTTACATATGGAACAAGAAAAGTCTCCATTGTGATTAGAACTGTGGCGAACAGCACAACCTAGTGGACACATTCAACCTGTAGAGAGCAGGGCTATGACACATTTTCTGCACTTTGTAGCATATTTGCATATAGTTGAACTGGACCTCATCTACATATTGAAATGATCAGAGTCTAATAGTTTAGTCCACACTTCCGTATCATGAAATGTCAATTGGCTTCGCCCGATGTGGGGCTCGAACCCACGACCCTGAGATTAAGAGTCTCATGCTCTACCGACTGAGCTAACCAGGCACGAGTACCATGTTCACAGCTCCATTCTTTCACCAAATGTAAAGAGGTCTGTGAAAGAAAAACTATTGTGGGCCATACACAAAAGTTAAGAAGTTGCTTTCGGAGGTACTGCTGGGATTTGAACCCAGGGTCTCCTGTTTACAAGACAGGCGCTTTCACCGCTAAGGCACAGTACCTGCCTACTAGCATGATGTTATTGATGACCTGAGATTAAGAGTATCATGCTCTACCGACTGACCTTACCAGGCACACATACTATTTACACAGATGCATTATTTCACCAGAAGCATCTCTGTAAATCTAAACATGAATACAAAATTGCAATCAAATGTCAAGAGGTTCATGAAAGAAAAACTATTGTGAGCAATAAACAACATTGCTAGGAAGATGCTTTTTGAGGTACTGCTGGGATTTGAACCCAGGGTCTCCTGTTTACGAAACAGGCGCTTTCACCAGCTAAGCCACAGTACCTACCCAAAAGCCTGATGTTAGAGATAGAAGATGTTATTCTCTGATAAAGTAAATGAGTTATTAAAGTTCTAAACACATTCATATTTCAACCTGCATGCTATATTTTACATATGGAACAAGAAAAGTCTCCATTGTGATTAGAACTGTAGCCAACAGCACAACCTAGTGGACACATTCAACCTGTAGAGAGCAGGGCTATGACCCATTTTCTGCACTTTGTAGCATATTTGCATAGAGTTGAACTGGACCTCATCTACATATTGAAATGATCAGAGTCTAATAGTTTAGTCCACACTTCCGTATCATGAAATGTCAATTGGCTTCGCCCGATGTGGGGCTCGAACCCACGACCCTGAGATTAAGAGTCTCATGCTCTACCGACTGAGCTAACCAGGCACGAGTACCATGTTCACAGCTCCATTCTTTCACCAAATGTAAAGAGGTCTGTGAAAGAAAAACTATTGTGGGCCATACACAAAAGTTAAGAAGTTGCTTTCGGAGGTACTGCTGGGATTTGAACCCAGGGTCTCCTGTTTACAAGACAGGCGCTTTCACCGCTAAGGCACAGTACCTGCCTACTAGCATGATGTTATTGATGACCTGAGATTAAGAGTATCATGCTCTACCGACTGACCTTACCAGGCACACATACTATTTACACAGATGCATTATTTCACCAGAAGCATCTCTGTAAATCTAAACATGAATACAAAATTGCAATCAAATGTCAAGAGGTTCATGAAAGAAAAACTATTGTGAGCAATAAACAACATTGCTAGGAAGATGCTTTTTGAGGTACTGCTGGGATTTGAACCCAGGGTCTCCTGTTTACGAAACAGGCGCTTTCACCAGCTAAGCCACAGTACCTACCCAAAAGCCTGATGTTAGAGATAGAAGATGTTATTCTCTGATAAAGTAAATGAGTTATTAAAGTTCTAAACACATTCATATTTCAACCTGCATGCTATATTTTACATATGGAACAAGAAAAGTCTCCATTGTGATTAGAACTGTAGCCAACAGCACAACCTAGTGGACACATTCAACCTGTAGAGAGCAGGGCTATGACCCATTTTCTGCACTTTGTAGCATATTTGCATAGAGTTGAACTGGACCTCATCTACATATTGAAATGATCAGAGTCTAATAGTTTAGTCCACACTTCCGTATCATGAAATGTCAATTGGCTTCGCCCGATGTGGGGCTCGAACCCACGACCCTGAGATTAAGAGTCTCATGCTCTACCGACTGAGCTAACCAGGCACGAGTACCATGTTCACAGCTCCATTCTTTCACCAAATGTAAAGAGGTCTGTGAAAGAAAAACTATTGTGGGCCATACACAAAAGTTAAGAAGTTGCTTTCGGAGGTACTGCTGGGATTTGAACCCAGGGTCTCCTGTTTACAAGACAGGCGCTTTCACCGCTAAGGCACAGTACCTGCCTACTAGCATGATGTTATTGATGACCTGAGATTAAGAGTATCATGCTCTACCGACTGACCTTACCAGGCACACATACTATTTACACAGATGCATTATTTCACCAGAAGCATCTCTGTAAATCTAAACATGAATACAAAATTGCAATCAAATGTCAAGAGGTTCATGAAAGAAAAACTATTGTGAGCAATAAACAACATTGCTAGGAAGATGCTTTTTGAGGTACTGCTGGGATTTGAACCCAGGGTCTCCTGTTTACGAAACAGGCGCTTTCACCAGCTAAGCCACAGTACCTACCCAAAAGCCTGATGTTAGAGATAGAAGATGTTATTCTCTGATAAAGTAAATGAGTTATTAAAGTTCTAAACACATTCATATTTCAACCTGCATGCTATATTTTACATATGGAACAAGAAAAGTCTCCATTGTGATTAGAACTGTAGCCAACAGCACAACCTAGTGGACACATTCAACCTGTAGAGAGCAGGGCTATGACCCATTTTCTGCACTTTGTAGCATATTTGCATAGAGTTGAACTGGACCTCATCTACATATTGAAATGATCAGAGTCTAATAGTTTAGTCCACACTTCCGTATCATCAAATGTCAATTGGCTTCGCCCGATGTGGGGCTCGAACCCACGACCCTGAGATTAAGAGTCTCATGCTCTACCGACTGAGCTAACCAGGAACGAGTACCATGTTCACAGCTCCATTCTTTCACCAAATGTAAAGAGGTCTGTGAAAGAAAAACTATTGTGGGCAATACACAATAGTTAAAGGTGATATAGGCAGGTTTTCAGCCAAAAATCAAAATATTTATCTATCTATATTTGTGGCCTTATTCCCTCTATCTTCCCCTATATTTTGATGCTGAGCTGCTGCCCTGTAGACATACACTCTCCCTTTGTCTCCCTCTATGTGTTTGTATCTGTTTATATCCACTGTTGTTTATGTGTCGGGACGTCAGGAAGTGTGTTGGGAGGAGGGTCTGTGTGGGGGGTGACGCGGAGTCTTAGCCAATCACAGCGCGAGGGTGTGACTGTGTGTTCGACCCAGCAGTATTATAATGAAAACGCAATGCGATTTCATTGCAAGTATAATATTATCCCCATATCTTAGTTTCACCATTGTTCATGTGAAATAGTATGTTTATGATGTAATATGTAAGCCTGTTGAAATTATGAGAATCGCTATGTATAGCGCATGGTTGGGTGGTCCGGCCGGCTTGAAGCTTGCATTCAACCCGTGCTCGCCAACGGTGACAAGCCGTCGCTGATCATCATAGCAATTTTTCTTCATTGCAATGAATAACCGTGGACAAAGTAGTTCACATGAACGATGCTGTAGTGGCTGGGGCATTTGAGGGGCAATATGTTTTATATGCACGATTACAAATGAAAGATAATTGAATTGAGAGCCAGTGAGTCTGCTCCACTACTTCCTACTTCCTCATTTGCGGGACTCATCGTGTCAGTCTTGTGATATTGTGATTACGCTACAGTTACCCTTAAAAAAACATGTCAACTCAATGTCATTGTTGTAACTATGATATCGATAGAAATTCATAATTTTTTAATGTCATATTTAGCCATACGAGCGCAATATCCATAGCGTCCCTCCCAGCAGCAACAACAACCCCATAGCCTGAAGTGACCTGGCTCAGCCAATAGAATGACGGGGGGAGGGGGGTGGAGCTAGATTTTAATTTGTTTGGAAACACTCGATCAATTCTGTGTACAAACACTGGAAACTTGTCTACAATACCTTTAAGAACTTGCTTTCGGAGGTACTGCTGGGATTTGAACCCAGGGTCTCCTGTTTACAAGACAGGCGCTTTCACCGCTAAGCCACAGTACCTGCCTAATAGCATGATGTTATTGATGACCTGAGATTAAGAGTATCATGCTCTACCGACTGACCTTACCAGGCACACATACTATTTACACAGATGCATTATTTCACCAGAAGCATCTCTGGAAATCTAAGCATGAATACAAAATTTCAATCAAATGTCAAGAGGTTCATGAAAGAAAAACTATTGTGAGCAATAAACAACATTGCTAGGAACTTGCTTTCTGAGGTACTGCTGGGATTTGAACACAGGGTCTCCTGTTTACGAAACAGGCGCTTTCACCAGCTAAGCCACAGTACCTACCCAAAAGCCTGATGTTAGAGATAGAAGATGTTATTCTCTGATAAAGTAAATGAGTTATTAAAGTTCTAAAAACATTCATATTTCAAACTGCATGCTATATTTTACATATGGAATAAGAAAAGTCTCCATTGTGATTAGAACTGTGGCCAATAGCACAACCTAGTGGACACATTCAACCTGTAGAGAGCAGGGCTATGACACATTTTCTGCACTTTGTAGCATAGCCTATTTGCATATAGTTGAACTGGACCTCATCTACATATTGAAATGATCAGAGTCTAACAGTTTAGTCCACACTTCCGTATCATCAAATGTCAATTGTCTTCACCCGATGTGGGGCTCGAACCCACGACCATGAGATTAAGAGTCTCATGCTCTACCGACTGAGCTAACCAGGCACGAATACCATGTTCACAGCTCCATTATTTCACCAAATGTAAAGAGGTCTGTGAAAGAAAAACTTGTGAGCAATAAACAACATCGCTAGGAACTTGCTTTTTGAGGTACTGCTGGGATTTGAACCCAGGGTCTCCTGTTTACGAAACAGGCGCTTTCACCAGCTAAGCCACAGTACCTGCCCAAGAGCCTGATGTTAGAGATAGAAGATGTTATTCTCTGATAAAGTAAATGAATTATTAAAGTTCTTAACACATTCATATTTCAAACTGCATGCTATATTTTACATATGGAATAAGAAAAGTCTCCATTGTGATTAGAACTGTGGCCAACAGCACAACCTAGTGGACACATTCAACCTGTAGAGAGCAGGGCTATGACACATTTTCTGCACTTTGTAGCATATTTGCATATAGTTTAACTGGACCTCATCTACATATTGAAATGATCAGAGTCTAATAGTTTAGTCCACACTTCCGTATCATCATGAAATGTCAATTGGCTTCGCCCGATGTGGGGCTCGAACCCACGACCCTGAGATTAAGAGTCTCATGCTCTACCGACTGAGCTAACCAGGCACGAGTACCATGTTCACAGCTCCATTCTTTCACCAAATGTAAAGAGGTCTGTGAAAGAAAAACTATTGTGGGCCATACACAAAAGTTAAGAACTTGCTTTCGGAGGTACTGATGGGATTTGAACCCAGGGTCTCCTGTTTACAAGACAGGCCCTTTCACCGCTAATCCACAGTACCTGCCTACTAGCATGATGTTATTGATGACCTGAGATTAAGAGTATCATGCTCTACCGAATGACCTTACCAGACACACATACTATTTAGACAGATGCATTATTTCACCAGAAGCATCTCTGGAAATCTAAGCATGAATACAAAATTTCAATCAAATGTCAAGAGGTTCATGAAATAAAAACCATTGTGAGCAATAAACAACATTGCTAGGAACTTGCTTTTTGAGGTACTGCTGGGATTTGAACCCAGGGTCTCCTGTTTACGAAACAGGCGCTTTCACCAACTAAGCTACAGTACCTGCCCAAGAGCCTGATGTTAGATATAGAATATGTTATTCTCTGATAAAGTAAATTAGTTTTTAAAGTTCTAAACACATTCATATTTCAACCGGCATGCTATATTTTACATATGGAACAAGAAAAGTCTCCATTGTGATTAGAACTGTGGCCAACAGCACAACCTAGTGGACACATTCAACCTGTAGAGAGCAGGGCTATGAAACATTTTCTGCACTTTGTAGCATATTTGCATATAGTTGAACTGGACCTCATCTACATATTGAAATGATCAGAGTCTAATAGTTCAGTCCACACTTCCGTATCATGAAATGTCAATTGGCTTCGCCCGATGTGGGGCTCGAACCCACGACCCTGAGATTAAGAGTCTCATGCTCTACCGACTGAGCTAACCAGGCACGAGTACCATGTTCACAGCTCCATTCTTTCACCAAATGTAAAGAGGTCTGTGAAAGAAAAACTTGTGGGCCATACACAAAAGTTAAGAATTTGCTTTCGGAGGTACTGTTGGGATTTGAACGCAGGGTCTCCTGTTTACAAGACAGGCGCTTTCACCACTAATCCACAGTACCTGCCTACTAGCATGATGTTATTGATGACCTGAGATTAAGAGTCTCATGCTCTACCGACTGACCTTACCAGGCACACATACTATTTACACAGATGCATTATTTCACCAGAAGCATCTCTGGAAATCTAAGCATGAATACAAAATTTCAATCAAATGTCAAGAGGTTCATGAAAGAAAAACTATTGTGAGCAATACACAACATTGCTAGGAACTTGGTTTCTGAGGTACTGCTGGGATTTGAACCCAGGGTCTCCTGTTTACGAAACAGGCACTTTCACCAGCTAAGCCACAGTACCTGCCCAAGAGCCTGATGTTAGAGAAAGAAGATGTTATTCTCTGATAAAGTAAATGAGTTATTAAAGTTCTAAACACATTCATATTTCAACCTGCATGCTATATTTTACATATGGAACAAGAAAAGTCTCCATTGTGATTAGAACTGTAGCCAACAGCACAACCTAGTGGACACATTCAACCTGTAGAGAGCAGGGATATGACACATTTTCTGCACTTTGTAGCATAGCCTTTTTGCATATAGTTGAACTGGACCTCATCTACATATTGAAATGATCAGAGTCTAATAGTTTAGTCCACACTTCCGTATCATCAATTGTCAATTGGCATCGCCCGATGTGGGGCTCGAACCCACGACCCTGAGATTAAGAGTCTCATGCTCTACCGACTGAGCTAACCAGGCACGAGTACCATGTTCACAGCTCCATTCTTTCACCAAATGTAAAGAGGTCTGTGAAAGAAAAACCATTGTGGGCAATACACAGAACTTGCTTTCGGAGGTACTGCTGGGATTTGAACCCAGGGTCTCCTGTTTACAAGACAGGCGCTTTCACCGCTAATCCACAGTACCTGCCTACTAGCATGATGTTATTGATGACCTGAGATTAAGAGTATCATGCTCTACCGACTGACCTTACCAGGCACACATACTATTTACACAGATATATTATTTCAACAGAAGCATCTCTGGAAATCTAAGCATGAATACAAAATTTCAATCAAATGTCAAGAGGTTCATGAAAGAAAAACCATTGTGAGCAATAAACAACATTGCTAGGAACTTTCTTTTTGAGGTACTGCTGGGATTTGAACCCAGGGTCTCCTGTTTACGAAACAGGCGCTTTCACCAGCTAAGCCACAGTACCTGCCCAAGAGCCTGATGTTAGAGATAGAAGATGTTATTCTCTGATAAAGTAAATGAGTTATTTAATGGTCTAAACAAATTCATATTTCAACCTGCATGCTATATTTTACATATGGAACAAGAAAAGTCTCCATTGTGATTAGAACTGTAGCCAACAGCACAACCTAGTGGACACATTCTACCTGTAGAGAGCAGGGCTATGACACATTTTCTGCACTTTGTAGCATATTTGCATGTAGTTGAACTGGACCTCATCTACATATTGAAATGATCAGAGTCTAATAGTTTAGTCCACACTTCCGTATCATCAAATGTCAATTGTCTTCACCCGATGTGGGGCTCAAACCCACGACCCTGAGATTAAGAGTCTCATGCTCTACCGACTGAGCTAACCAGGCACGAGTACCATGTTCACAGCTCCATTATTTCACCAAATGTAAAGAGGTCTGTGAAAGAAAAACTATTGTGAGCAATAAACAACATTGCTAGGAACTTGCTTTTTGAGGTACTGCTGGGTTTTGAACCCAGGGTCTCCTGTTTACGAAACAGGCGCTTTCACCAGCTAAGCCACAGTACCTGCCCAAGAGCCTGATGTTAGAGATAGAAGATGTTATTCTCTGATAAAGTAAATGAGTTATTAAAGTTCTAAACACATTCATATTTCAACCCGCATGCTATATTTTACATATGGAACAAGAAAAGTCTCCATTGTGATTAGAACTGTGGCCAACAGCACAACCTAGTGGACACATTCAACCTGTAGAGAGGAGGGCTATGACACATTTTCTGCACTTTGTAGCACATTTGCATATAGTTGAAATGGACCTCATCTACATATTGAAATGATCAGAGTCTAATAGTTTAGTCCACACTTCCGTATCATGAAATGTCAATTGGCTTCGCCCGATGTGGGGCTCGAACCCACAACCCTGAGATTAAGAGTCTCATGCTCTACCGACTGAGCTAACCAGGCACGAGTACCATGTTCACAGCTCCATTCTCTCACCAAATGTAAAGAGGTCTGTGAAAGAAAAACTATTGTGGGCCATACACAAAAGTTAAGAACTTGCTTTCGGAGGTACTGCTGGGATTTGAACCCAGGGTCTCCTGTTTACAAGACAGGCGCTTTCACTGCTAAGCCACAGTACCAGCCTACTAGCATGATGTTATTGATGACCTGAGATTAAGAGTATCATGCTCTACCGACTGACCTTACCAGGCACACATACTATTTACACAGATGCATTATTTCACCAGAACATCTCTGGAAATCTAAGCATGAATACAACATTTCAATCAAATGTCAAGAGGTTCATGAAAGAAAAACTATTGTGAGCAATAAACAGCATTGCTAGGAACTTGCTTTCTGAGGTACTGCTGGGATTTGAACCCAGGGTCTCCTGTTTACGAAACAGGCGCTTTCACCAGCTAAGCCACAGTACCTACCCAAAAGCCTGATGTTAGAGATAGAAGATGTTATTCTCTGATAAAGTAAATGAGTTATTAAAGTTCTAAAAACATTCATATTTCAAACTGCATGCTATATTTTACATATGGAATAAGAAAAGTCTCCATTGTGATTAGAACTGTGGCCAACAGCACAACCTAGTGGACACATTCAACCTGTAGAGAGCAGGGCTATGACACATTTTCTGCACTTTGTAGCATATTTGCATATAGTTGAACTGGACCTCATCTACATATTGAAATGATCAGAGTCTAATTGTTTAGTCCACACTTCCGTATCATCAAATGTCAATTGGCTTCGCCCGATGTGGGGCTCGAACCCACTACCCTGAGATTAAGAGTCTCATGTTCTACCGACTGAGCTAACCAGGCACGAGTACCATGTTCACACTCCATTCTTTCACCAAATGTAAAGAGGTCTGTGAAAGAAAAACTATTGTGGGCCATACACAAAAGTTAAGAAGTTGCTTTCGGAGGTACTGCTGGGATTTGAACCCAGGGTCTCCTGTTTACAAGACAGGCGCTTTCACCGCTAAGGCACAGTACCTGCCTACTAGCATGATGTTATTGATGACCTGAGATTAAGAGTATCATGCTCTACCGACTGACCTTACCAGGCACACATACTATTTACACAGATGCATTATTTCACCAGAAGCATCTCTGTAAATCTAAACATGAATACAAAATTGCAATCAAATGTCAAGAGGTTCATGAAAGAAAAACTATTGTGAGCAATAAACAACATTGCTAGGAAGATGCTTTTTGAGGTACTGCTGGGATTTGAACCCAGGGTCTCCTGTTTACGAAACAGGCGCTTTCACCAGCTAAGCCACAGTACCTACCCAAAAGCCTGATGTTAGAGATAGAAGATGTTATTCTCTGATAAAGTAAATGAGTTATTAAAGTTCTAAACACATTCATATTTCAACCTGCATGCTATATTTTACATATGGAACAAGAAAAGTCTCCATTGTGATTAGAACTGTAGCCAACAGCACAACCTAGTGGACACATTCAACCTGTAGAGAGCAGGGCTATGACCCATTTTCTGCACTTTGTAGCATATTTGCATAGAGTTGAACTGGACCTCATCTACATATTGAAATGATCAGAGTCTAATAGTTTAGTCCACACTTCCGTATCATCAAATGTCAATTGGCTTCGCCCGATGTGGGGCTCGAACCCACGACCCTGAGATTAAGAGTCTCATGCTCTACCGACTGAGCTAACCAGGAACGAGTACCATGTTCACAGCTCCATTCTTTCACCAAATGTAAAGAGGTCTGTGAAAGAAAAACTATTGTGGGCAATACACAATAGTTAAAGGTGATATAGGCAGGTTTTCAGCCAAAAATCAAAATATTTATCTATCTATATTTGTGGCCTTATTCCCTCTATCTTCCCCTATATTTTGATGCTGAGCTGCTGCCCTGTAGACATACACTCTCCCTTTGTCTCCCTCTATGTGTTTGTATCTGTTTATATCCACTGTTGTTTATGTGTCGGGACGTCAGGAAGTGTGTTGGGAGGAGGGTCTGTGTGGGGGGTGACGCGGAGTCTTAGCCAATCACAGCGCGAGGGTGTGACTGTGTGTTCGACCCAGCAGTATTATAATGAAAACGCAATGCGATTTCATTGCAAGTATAATATTATCCCCATATCTTAGTTTCACCATTGTTCATGTGAAATAGTATGTTTATGATGTAATATGTAAGCCTGTTGAAATTATGAGAATCGCTATGTATAGCGCATGGTTGGGTGGTCCGGCCGGCTTGAAGCTTGCATTCAACCCGTGCTCGCCAACGGTGACAAGCCGTCGCTGATCATCATAGCAATTTTTCTTCATTGCAATGAATAACCGTGGACAAAGTAGTTCACATGAACGATGCTGTAGTGGCTGGGGCATTTGAGGGGCAATATGTTTTATATGCACGATTACAAATGAAAGATAATTGAATTGAGAGCCAGTGAGTCTGCTCCACTACTTCCTACTTCCTCATTTGCGGGACTCATCGTGTCAGTCTTGTGATATTGTGATTACGCTACAGTTACCCTTAAAAAAACATGTCAACTCAATGTCATTGTTGTAACTATGATATCGATAGAAATTCATAATTTTTTAATGTCATATTTAGCCATACGAGCGCAATATCCATAGCGTCCCTCCCAGCAGCAACAACAACCCCATAGCCTGAAGTGACCTGGCTCAGCCAATAGAATGACGGGGGGAGGGGGGTGGAGCTAGATTTTAATTTGTTTGGAAACACTCGATCAATTCTGTGTACAAACACTGGAAACTTGTCTACAATACCTTTAAGAACTTGCTTTCGGAGGTACTGCTGGGATTTGAACCCAGGGTCTCCTGTTTACAAGACAGGCGCTTTCACCGCTAAGCCACAGTACCTGCCTAATAGCATGATGTTATTGATGACCTGAGATTAAGAGTATCATGCTCTACCGACTGACCTTACCAGGCACACATACTATTTACACAGATGCATTATTTCACCAGAAGCATCTCTGGAAATCTAAGCATGAATACAAAATTTCAATCAAATGTCAAGAGGTTCATGAAAGAAAAACTATTGTGAGCAATAAACAACATTGCTAGGAACTTGCTTTCTGAGGTACTGCTGGGATTTGAACACAGGGTCTCCTGTTTACTAAACAGGCGCTTTCACCAGCTAAGCCACAGTACCTACCCAAAAGCCTGATGTTAGAGATAGAAGATGTTATTCTCTGATAAAGTAAATGAGTTATTAAAGTTCTAAAAACATTCATATTTCAAACTGCATGCTATATTTTACATATGGAATAAGAAAAGTCTCCATTGTGATTAGAACTGTGGCCAATAGCACAACCTAGTGGACACATTCAACCTGTAGAGAGCAGGGCTATGACACATTTTCTGCACTTTGTAGCATAGCCTATTTGCATATAGTTGAACTGGACCTCATCTACATATTGAAATGATCAGAGTCTAACAGTTTAGTCCACACTTCCGTATCATCAAATGTCAATTGTCTTCACCCGATGTGGGGCTCGAACCCACGACCATGAGATTAAGAGTCTCATGCTCTACCGACTGAGCTAACCAGGCACGAATACCATGTTCACAGCTCCATTATTTCACCAAATGTAAAGAGGTCTGTGAAAGAAAAACTTGTGAGCAATAAACAACATCGCTAGGAACTTGCTTTTTGAGGTACTGCTGGGATTTGAACCCAGGGTCTCCTGTTTACGAAACAGGCGCTTTCACCAGCTAAGCCACAGTACCTGCCCAAGAGCCTGATGTTAGAGATAGAAGATGTTATTCTCTGATAAAGTAAATGAATTATTAAAGTTCTTAACACATTCATATTTCAAACTGCATGCTATATTTTACATATGGAATAAGAAAAGTCTCCATTGTGATTAGAACTGTGGCCAACAGCACAACCTAGTGGACACATTCAACCTGTAGAGAGCAGGGCTATGACACATTTTCTGCACTTTGTAGCATATTTGCATATAGTTTAACTGGACCTCATCTACATATTGAAATGATCAGAGTCTAATAGTTTAGTCCACACTTCCGTATCATCATGAAATGTCAATTGGCTTCGCCCGATGTGGGGCTCGAACCCACGACCCTGAGATTAAGAGTCTCATGCTCTACCGACTGAGCTAAAGCTGGGGAACATTAGACTGTAAGAGGGGGGGAAGAAGAAAAATGGAGGGGGAAGAAGGGGGGAGAAGAAAAAGAGAAGAAAGAAGAGAAAAGGAGAGAAAAGGAGAGAGAAAAGGAAGGGAAAGGGTGCAATTCTAACTCAGCTTCATGTACAATCCTGCTGCAAGCGATAATGTATCCGAATATTTTCAAAAAGCACTGAAATGTTAAAACTAGCTTCTAGGAAGGGGAAGTACGAATCCAAGCTCGGGGTCCCAGTGTCACCGGTTCAAGCCCCGCTTAAAACAAAACGATATTGAGTAGACTTATGACAGCAGTGAATGGCAAACCTTTAGCATTGGATTCAGAGTGATTTCGAGTAACTGCTACAGTCAACCAAATTATTTTTCACTGCAGGGAGTCAAGTATGCGTTTACTGAACGTTGATATTAATCAGCATGCTCACATAATAGTTATAGCGATATCTGCTGTCTTTGCATAAACACCTTGCTTCCTGCTTTAAGGAACTGACAAGCCCTTCCAGCACACAATGTTTGATAATTTCTTCAGTTTTTTAAGTCCCATTTTGTAAAACCCAAGTTTAAAGCATGCACCACTACTTATTAACCAATACATAACTAAGCCCTGGAACAAAATTCAACACAACAATGTAATAACATTCTTTTAAACATTTATTTTCAGGTTTAACACAAGTAAATGTGCATTGTTGTACAAACATGCAAAGTGTGCAAAAATACTGTGCAATATAAAATATATGAAACATGTTAGGTTATTATTAATATTATAGTATAAGTAAGAGTATACAAATGGAACCAAATTGATCTGCCCTATCTTCTACAGAGCATAGGAGCAATACATTTCTAACTGTTGTAGCATTTGGCCTATATACAGCATCAAACTCATTTTACCCATTATAAAATGTTGCCTAGTTTGCCATTATCTAGGACCTAGATTCTAGGTGAATGTCATTGTCCCATGCACCTGTCATTAATGGCTATGAGTCATTGAAATTTTGATTGGGGTCAGGGGACCCCCAGGGGTCCTTAAGTCAGTTCCAAGTGGTCCCCAAAATAAATATAGCCTACATCAGAGCTATGTGAAAATAACCAATCTACAAGCTCACAGTGTTGGGTGAACTATTACAGGCAGGGTGGAACAAAAAAAATAACGTGTTAATAGACCAAATCTGCTATGTGAAAATAGCCAATCTACAAGCTTCTAGATTTGATTATTATAGGCTATTTGTCTAGCATGGACAGCCTGTAAGAGATGGCACACAATTTATAGCCTATTATAAAAATCCCAGGTTGATATAATACACAATCCTCTGTGATCACCAACTCACCAGAACATCTCACATTAAAAACGTTTGGATTGTCATGTTTGAAAGTATTCTAGTAATGCAACACTGAGCCTGTAAACTGTGTGATGCTAACACGCTAACACCGTTAGCATGGTCTGCCTTGGTCAAATAAAAAACGGGCAATCTAGACACACAAGGTTACATGAGTTTATAATGTTACATTGTGTGTTTCTGTGGTAAACAACTCACGTTAAGTCTGCGCACACTGTACGTTGCTATGGTAACCACTAACCTGTCATCAAATGCTGCTAACGTTGTGGTCGCCATTGTTAGCATTTGTGCTATCAGGCAAAAGCTGAGATAGATATAAAACTACTGGCCAAAAAGTCATACAAAACACAACACCTAAAATCGGATTGTTATTGTGACCCATTGAGCACAAACAGACCATCACGATTTGCTTGCTGGACCTATAATTAATTTATTTGCATTAAATGTCCACTCGCCCATGTAAATTAAAAGCAAGATGGCTGCCGTGAACTTGCGTCAAGTCATGCCATTGGCCAGTTAAAGAAGCCGGGATCTTCCCCAGCTTCCGTCATTGGTCAGTTAATGAAGCCTGGAGCGCCGTGAATGGTGGATTAATGAAGCCCCCTCCTGTGATTGGTCAGTTAATGAAGCTCAAAGCCCCGTGAATGGTCAGTTAATGAAGCCCCTTACAGTCTTTCAGGGGCTGGGTAGGGTAGAGCTAACCAGGCACGAGTACCATGTTCACAGCTCCATTCTTTCACCAAATGTAAAGAGGTCTGTGAAAGAAAAACTATTGTGGGCCATACACAAAAGTTAAGAACTTGCTTTCGGAGGTACTGATGGGATTTGAACCCAGGGTCTCCTGTTTACAAGACAGGCCCTTTCACCGCTAATCCACAGTACCTGCCTACTAGCATGATGTTATTGATGACCTGAGATTAAGAGTATCATGCTCTACCGAATGACCTTACCAGACACACATACTATTTAGACAGATGCATTATTTCACCAGAAGCATCTCTGGAAATCTAAGCATGAATACAAAATTTCAATCAAATGTCAAGAGGTTCATGAAATAAAAACCATTGTGAGCAATAAACAACATTGCTAGGAACTTGCTTTTTGAGGTACTGCTGGGATTTGAACCCAGGGTCTCCTGTTTACGAAACAGGCGCTTTCACCAACTAAGCTACAGTACCTGCCCAAGAGCCTGATGTTAGATATAGAATATGTTATTCTCTGATAAAGTAAATGAGTTTTTAAAGTTCTAAACACATTCATATTTCAACCGGCATGCTATATTTTACATATGGAACAAGAAAAGTCTCCATTGTGATTAGAACTGTGGCCAACAGCACAACCTAGTGGACACATTCAACCTGTAGAGAGCAGGGCTATGAAACATTTTCTGCACTTTGTAGCATATTTGCATATAGTTGAACTGGACCTCATCTACATATTGAAATGATCAGAGTCTAATAGTTCAGTCCACACTTCCGTATCATGAAATGTCAATTGGCTTCGCCCGATGTGGGGCTCGAACCCACGACCCTGAGATTAAGAGTCTCATGCTCTACCGACTGAGCTAACCAGGCACGAGTACCATGTTCACAGCTCCATTCTTTCACCAAATGTAAAGAGGTCTGTGAAAGAAAAACTATTGTGGGCCATACACAAAAGTTAAGAATTTGCTTTCGGAGGTACTGCTGGGATTTGAACGCAGGGTCTCCTGTTTACAAGACAGGCGCTTTCACCACTAATCCACAGTACCTGCCTACTAGCATGATGTTATTGATGACCTGAGATTAAGAGTCTCATGCTCTACCGACTGACCTTACCAGGCACACATACTATTTACACAGATGCATTATTTCACCAGAAGCATCTCTGGAAATCTAAGCATGAATACAAAATTTCAATCAAATGTCAAGAGGTTCATGAAAGAAAAACTATTGTGAGCAATACACAACATTGCTAGGAACTTGGTTTCTGAGGTACTGCTGGGATTTGAACCCAGGGTCTCCTGTTTACGAAACAGGCACTTTCACCAGCTAAGCCACAGTACCTGCCCAAGAGCCTGATGTTAGAGAAAGAAGATGTTATTCTCTGATAAAGTAAATGAGTTATTAAAGTTCTAAACACATTCATATTTCAACCTGCATGCTATATTTTACATATGGAACAAGAAGAGTCTCCATTGTGATTAGAACTGTAGCCAACAGCACAACCTAGTGGACACATTCAACCTGTAGAGAGCAGGGATATGACACATTTTCTGCACTTTGTAGCATAGCCTTTTTGCATATAGTTGAACTGGACCTCATCTACATATTGAAATGATCAGAGTCTAATAGTTTAGTCCACACTTCCGTATCATCAATTGTCAATTGGCATCGCCCGATGTGGGGCTCGAACCCACGACCCTGAGATTAAGAGTCTCATGCTCTACCGACTGAGCTAACCAGGCACGAGTACCATGTTCACAGCTCCATTCTTTCACCAAATGTAAAGAGGTCTGTGAAAGAAAAACCATTGTGGGCAATACACAGAACTTGCTTTCGGAGGTACTGCTGGGATTTGAACCCAGGGTCTCCTGTTTACAAGACAGGCGCTTTCACCGCTAATCCACAGTACCTGCCTACTAGCATGATGTTATTGATGACCTGAGATTAAGAGTATCATGCTCTACCGACTGACCTTACCAGGCACACATACTATTTACACAGATATATTATTTCAACAGAAGCATCTCTGGAAATCTAAGCATGAATACAAAATTTCAATCAAATGTCAAGAGGTTCATGAAAGAAAAACCATTGTGAGCAATAAACAACATTGCTAGGAACTTTCTTTTTGAGGTACTGCTGGGATTTGAACCCAGGGTCTCCTGTTTACGAAACAGGCGCTTTCACCAGCTAAGCCACAGTACCTGCCCAAGAGCCTGATGTTAGAGATAGAAGATGTTATTCTCTGATAAAGTAAATGAGTTATTTAATGGTCTAAACAAATTCATATTTCAACCTGCATGCTATATTTTACATATGGAACAAGAAAAGTCTCCATTGTGATTAGAACTGTAGCCAACAGCACAACCTAGTGGACACATTCTACCTGTAGAGAGCAGGGCTATGACACATTTTCTGCACTTTGTAGCATATTTGCATGTAGTTGAACTGGACCTCATCTACATATTGAAATGATCAGAGTCTAATAGTTTAGTCCACACTTCCGTATCATCAAATGTCAATTGTCTTCACCCGATGTGGGGCTCAAACCCACGACCCTGAGATTAAGAGTCTCATGCTCTACCGACTGAGCTAACCAGGCACGAGTACCATGTTCACAGCTCCATTATTTCACCAAATGTAAAGAGGTCTGTGAAAGAAAAACTATTGTGAGCAATAAACAACATTGCTAGGAACTTGCTTTTTGAGGTACTGCTGGGTTTTGAACCCAGGGTCTCCTGTTTACGAAACAGGCGCTTTCACCAGCTAAGCCACAGTACCTGCCCAAGAGCCTGATGTTAGAGATAGAAGATGTTATTCTCTGATAAAGTAAATGAGTTATTAAAGTTCTAAACACATTCATATTTCAACCCGCATGCTATATTTTACATATGGAACAAGAAAAGTCTCCATTGTGATTAGAACTGTGGCCAACAGCACAACCTAGTGGACACATTCAACCTGTAGAGAGGAGGGCTATGACACATTTTCTGCACTTTGTAGCACATTTGCATATAGTTGAAATGGACCTCATCTACATATTGAAATGATCAGAGTCTAATAGTTTAGTCCACACTTCCGTATCATGAAATGTCAATTGGCTTCGCCCGATGTGGGGCTCGAACCCACAACCCTGAGATTAATAGTCTCATGCTCTACCGACTGAGCTAAGCAGGCACGAGTACCATGTTCACAGCTCCATTCTCTCACCAAATGTAAAGAGGTCTGTGAAAGAAAAACTATTGTGGGCCATACACAAAAGTTAAGAACTTGCTTTCGGAGGTACTGCTGGGATTTGAACCCAGGGTCTCCTGTTTACAAGACAGGCGCTTTCACTGCTAAGCCACAGTACCAGCCTACTAGCATGATGTTATTGATGACCTGAGATTAAGAGTATCATGCTCTACCGACTGACCTTACCAGGCACACATACTATTTACACAGATGCATTATTTCACCAGAACATCTCTGGAAATCTAAGCATGAATACAACATTTCAATCAAATGTCAAGAGGTTCATAAAAGAAAAACTATTGTGAGCAATAAACAGCATTGCTAGGAACTTGCTTTCTGAGGTACTGCTGGGATTTGAACCCAGGGTCTCCTGTTTACGAAACAGGCGCTTTCACCAGCTAAGCCACAGTACCTACCCAAAAGCCTGATGTTAGAGATAGAAGATGTTATTCTCTGATAAAGTAAATGAGTTATTAAAGTTCTAAAAACATTCATATTTCAAACTGCATGCTATATTTTACATATGGAATAAGAAAAGTCTCCATTGTGATTAGAACTGTGGCCAACAGCACAACCTAGTGGACACATTCAACCTGTAGAGAGCAGGGCTATGACACATTTTCTGCACTTTGTAGCATATTTGCATATAGTTGAACTGGACCTCATCTACATATTGAAATGATCAGAGTCTAATAGTTTAGTCCACACTTCCGTATCATCAAATGTCAATTGGCTTCGCCCGATGTGGGGCTCGAACCCACTACCCTGAGATTAAGAGTCTCATGTTCTACCGACTGAGCTAACCAGGCACGAGTACCATGTTCACACTCCATTCTTTCACCAAATGTAAAGAGGTCTGTGAAAGAAAAACTATTGTGGGCAATACACAGAACTTGCTTTGGGAGGTACTGCTGGGATTTGAACCCAGGGTCTCCTGTTTACAAGACAGGCGCTTTCACCGCTAAGCCACAGTACCTGCCTACTAGCATGATGTTATTGATGACCTGAGATTAAGAGTATCATGCTCTACCGACTGACCCTACCAGGCACACATACTATTTACACAGATGCATTATTTCACCAGAAGCATCTCTGGAAATCTAAGCATGAATACAAAATTTCAATCAAATGTCAAGAGGTTCATGAAAGAAAAACTATTGTGAGCAATACACAACATTGCTAGGAACTTGGTTTCTGAGGTACTGCTGGGATTTGAACCCAGGGTCTCCTGTTTACGAAACAGGCACTTTCACCAGCTAAGCCACAGTACCTGCCCAAGAGCCTGATGTTCGAGAAAGAAGATGTTATTCTCTGATAAAATAAATGAGTTATTAAAGTTCTAAACATTCATATTTCAACCTGCATGCTATATTTTACATATGGAACAAGAAAAGTCTCCATTGTGATTAGAACTGTGGCCAACAGCACAACCTAGTGGACACATTCAACCTGTAGAGAGCAGGGCTATAACACATTTTCTGCACTTTGTAGCATATCTGCATATAGTTGAACTGGACCTCATCTACATATTGAAATGATCAGAGTCTAATAGTTTAGTCCACACTTCCGTATCATCAAATGTCAATTGGCTTCGCCCGATGTGGGGCTCGAACCCACTACCCTGAGATTAAGAGTCTCATGCTCTACCTACTGAGCTAACCAGGCACCGGTACCATGTTCACAGCTCCATTCTTTCACCAAATGTAAAGAGGTCTGTGAAAGAAAAACTATTGTGGGCAATACACAGAACTTGCTTTCGGAGGTACTGCTGGGATTTGAACCCAGGGTCTCCTGTTTACAAGACAGGCGCTTTCACCACTAAGCCACAGTACCTGCCTACTAGCATGATGTTATTGATGACCTGAGATTAAGAGTCTCATGCTATACCGACTGACCTTACCAGGCACACATACTATTTACACAGATGCATTATTTCACCAGAAGCATCTCTGGAAATCTAAGCATCAATACAACATTTCAATCAAATGTCAAGAGGTTCATGAAAGAAAAACTATTGTGAGCAATAAACAACATTGCTAGGAACTTGCTTTCTGAGGTACTGCTGGGATTTGAACCCAGGGTCTCCTGTTTACTAAACAGGCGCTTTCACCAGCTAAGCCACAGTACCTACCCAAAAGCCTGATGTTAGAGATAGAAGATGTTATTCTCTGATAAAGTAAATGAGTTATTAAAGTTCTAAAAACATTCATATTTCAAACTGCATGCTATATTTTACATATGGAACAAGAAAAGTTGCCATTGTGATTAGAACTGTGGCCAACAGCACAACCTAGTGGACACATTCAAACCTGTAGAGAGCAGGGCTATAACACATTTTCTGCACTTTGTAGCATATCTGCATATAGTTGAACTGGACCTCATCTACATATTGAAATGATCAGAGTCTAATAGTTTAGTCCACACTTCCGTATCATCAAATGTCAATTGGCTTCGCCCGATGTGGGGCTCGAACCCACTACCCTGAGATTAAGAGTCTCATGCTCTACCTACTGAGCTAACCAGGCACGAGTACCATGTTCACAGCTCCATTCTTTCACCAAATGTAAAGAGGTCTGTGAAAGAAAAACTATTGTGGGCAATACACAGAACTTGCTTTCGGAGGTACTGCTGGGATTTGAACCCAGGGTCTCCTGTTTACAAGACAGGTGCTTTCACCACTAAGCCACAGTACCTGCCTACTAGCATGATGTTATTGATGACCTGAGATTAAGAGTCTCATGCTATACCGACTGACCTTACCAGGCACACATACTATTTACACAGATGCATTATTTCACCAGAAGCATCTCTGGAAATCTAAGCATGAATACAAAATTTCAATCAAATGTCAAGAGGTTCATGAAAGAAAAACTATTGTGAGCAATAAACAACATTGCTAGGAACTTGCTTTCTGAGGTACTGCTGGGATTTGAACCCAGGGTCTCCTGTTTACTAAACAGGCGCTTTCACCAGCTAAGCCACAGTACCTACCCAAAAGCCTGATGTTAGAGATAGAAGATGTTATTCTCTGATAAAGTAAATGAGTTATTAAAGTTCTAAAAACATTCATATTTCAAACTGCATGCTATATTTTACATATGGAACAAGAAAAGTCGCCATTGTGATTAGAACTGTGGCCAACAGCACAACCTAGTGGACACATTCAACCTGTAGAGAGCAGGGCTATGACACATTTTCTGCACTTTGTAGCATATCTGCATATAGTTGAACTGGACCTCATCTACATATTGAAATGATCAGAGTCTAATAGTTTAGTCCACACTTCCGTATCATCAAATGTCAATTGGCTTCGCCTGATGTGGGGCTCGAACCCACTACCCTGAGATTAAGAGTCTCATGCTCTACCGACTGAGCTAACCAGGCACGAGTACCATGTTTACACTCCATTCTTTCACCAAATGTAAAGAGGTCTGTGAACTTTCTTTCGGAGGTACTGCTGGGATTTGAACCCAGGGTCTCCTGTTTACAAGACAGGCGCTTTCACCACTAAGCCACAATACCTGCCTACTAGCATGATGTTATTGATGACCTGAGATTAAGAGTCTCATGCTATACCGACTGACCTTACCAGGCACACATACTATTTACACAGATGCATTATTTCACCAGAAGCATCTCTGGAAATCTAAGCATGAATACAAAATTTCAATCAAATGTCAAGAGGTTCATGAAAGAAAAACCATTGTGAGCAATAAACAACATTGCTAGGAACTTGCTTTTTGACGTACTGCTGGGATTTGAACCCAGGGTCTCCTGTTTACGAAACAGGCGCTTTCACCAGCTAAGCCACAGTACCTGCCCAAGAGCCTGATGTTAGAGATAGAATATGTTATTCTCTGATAAAGTAAATGAGTTATTAAAGTTCTAAACACATTCATATTTCAACCTGCATGCTATATTTTACATATGGAACAAGAAAAGTCTCCATTGTGATTAGAACTGTGGCCAACAGCACAACCTAGTGGACACATTCAACCTATAGAGAGCAGGGCTATGACACATTTTCTGCACTTTGTAGCATATTTGCATATAGTTGAACTGGACCTCATCTACATATTGAAATGATCAGAGTCTAATAGTTTAGTCCACACTTCCGTATCATGGAATGTCAATTGGCTTCGCCCGATGTGGGGCTCGAACCCACGACCCTGAGATTAAGAGTCTCATGCTCTACCGACTGAGCTAACCAGGCACGAGTACCATGTTCACAGCTCCATTCTTTCACCAAATGTAAAGAGGTCTGTGAAAGAAAAACTATTGTGGGCCATACACAAAAGTTAAGAACTTGCTTTCGGAGGTACTGCTGGGATTTGAACCCAGGGTCTCCTGTTTACAAGACAGGCGCTTTCACCGCTAAGGCACAGTACCTGCCTACTAGCATGATGTTATTGATGACCTGAGATTAAGAGTATCATGCTCTACCGACTGACCTAACCAGGCACACATACTATTTACACAGATGCATTATTTCACCAGAAGCATCTCTGGAAATCTAAGCATGAATACAAAATTTCAATCAAATGTCAAGAGGTTCATGAAAGAAAAACTATTGTGAGCAATACACAACATTGCTAGGAACTTGGTTTCTGAGGTACTGCTGGGATTTGAACCCAGGGTCTCCTGTTTACGAAACAGGCACTTTCACCAGCTAAGCCACAGTACCTGCCCAAGAGCCTGATGTTAGAGAAAGAAGATGTTATTCTCTGATAAAGTAAATGAGTTATTAAAGTTCTAAACACATTCATATTTCAACCTGCATGCTATATTTTACATATGGAACAAGAAAAGTCTCCATTGTGATTAGAACTGTAGCCAACAGCACAACCTAGTGGACACATTCTACCTGTATAGAGCAGGGCTATGACACATTTTCTGCACTTTGTAGCATATTTGCATATAGTTGAACTGGACCTCATCTACATATTGAAATGATCAGAGTCTAATAGTTTAGTCCACACTTCCGTATCATCAAATGTCAATTGGCTTCGCCCGATTTGGGGCTCGAACCCACTACCCTGAGATTAAGAGTCTCATGCTCTACCGACTGAGCTAAGCAGGCACGAGTACCATGTTCACAGCTCCATTCTTTCACCAAATGTAAAGAGGTCTGTGAAAGAAAAAACATTGTGGGCAATACACAGAACTTGCTTTCGGAGGTACTGCTGGGATTTGAACCCAGGGTCTCCTGTTTACAAGACAGGCACTTTCACCACTAAGCCACAGTACCTGCCTACTAGCATGATGTTATTGATGACCTGAGATTAAGAGTCTCATGCTCTATCGACTGACCTTACCAGGCACACATACTATTTACACAGATGCATTATTTCACCAGAAGCATCTCTGGAAATCTAAGCATGAATACAAAATTTCAATCAAATGTCAAGAGGTTCATGAAAGAAAAACTATTGTGAGCAATACACAACATTGCTAGGAACTTGGTTTCTGAGGTACTGCTGGGATTTGAACCCACAGTCTCCTGTTTACGAAACAGGCACTTTCAAAAACATTGTAGGCAATACACAATAGTTAAGAACTTGCTTTCGGAGTATAGACCAACGCAGATGTCAGGGGATCTAAAATGGACTTGTCCATGCTCTAGTGTGTGAATACACTCGATTCCCCCTCCCCTCCTGTTTCTACATGGTTGTGGGGGGGGTCTCTTCGTCTTGGATCACATTGGCAGTTTGAGTTCCCCCCCCCAGTCCCCACTGCCACTGTGCTTTCAACTGCCTAGGCTTGCACTCACTTCTCTCATTCTCGGAAAAAGATATAACGCGATTTGCTCTCTGCTCTATGCAACGATCGGCATTTGATTTGATCATAACGTTTGCAACACACATGGAGTCAGTCATGGACATATTGCACGAAACGACTCACATTATCGAGGGACCGCCATGATCAACTGGCCGCTTTACATGTACTTTGCTGGAGATCGCCAGCCATAGCGTCTTCGCCAGCCAATGCAGCCGTCACTATCGGTTGTGATTGCAACCTTTGTATTCATTTTAATTGCAGTGATAAGACCGCAATGAAGGCGTCTGGGACGTCATCGACCCGTTTGTAATGTATAACGAATACACATCCTCATCCTAAACTGCGGAAGCCATCGAGTTGTCATTTTGTCGATATCACAGCCGGGCTTGGCGTCTCTCTCGATGCCGTGGTGGATGAAGCTATTTCCCCATTGTTGATCGCTCCTACGTGCTTCTTCTTCTTTGCCCAAACATGTCCAGACATGATAACCACTAACCTCACCGATCCAGTAACGCGTCTCACCTTATACTATCGTTCTGAAACGATAGTTGCCCCCCCTGTTACTGCGATTGAGGCATATGTGCCCTTTCCCTACGCTCATTATGTAGCTCCGAGATGACAGAATGAGCGTAGGGAGAGGGCACATATGGGGCTACGATTGAGGCAATGATCAGATATGTGCATAATCATCATCATGAAGTTATCGTCATAGCGAGTTATAAAGGTTTAAAGTCACAGACATTGACAGGCAGATATAAAAATAAACATAAATTAATTATTATCATATACATACTACACACTGAATGAAAGCCCTGAATGTCTACTTTTAGGAGGAAAACAAATACACATTGATCCCATGTAGTTTGTCAGGCTATTGGATGCAGTTGTACAGGTCCATGCCTTGAAGAACTATTATTCACAAAAGAATGCCTATAGCGACATGTACATACTATATAACGTATGTATGTATGCAACATTGCACTGCTCACTTCACAGGGGTGTGATTTTATTATTATTACAGTATTAGTTTTTTTCTTATGAAAGCAGAGAGTCAACCACACCAATGCAACTCCTTGCAAGTCAGTGAGTTGCATTGGTGTGGTTGACCTTAAAAAGGGTTTTGTCCCGACTCGACCTTTTGGTGTGGTTTGGGCTTTAGAGACCAAGTATAAACTACAAAAAAGTAACTTATCTGGATCTATGTCCATAATATTGATTGTTCACACTTAAGAAATCACTAAAGAGCTTTGCACAAAGTATGCACACCACACTGGACCTTGACATGTCTAATCCAGTGGAGTGACGGGGCAGCAGTGGCATGAGGTAGATCCGTCTTGGAATCCGAAAGCACGGCGTGGTGCACACTGGCTGCATTGGAACTCTGTGATAAAAGCAGGCATCAAGTGTTATCGGATGCTTGTGGCTGTTAGGCCCAAACCACACCAGCTGTAACTCCTTGCAACTACTCGCAACTCCTTGCAACAAAACAAACCAATGCAACAAAACAAACCAATGCAACTCCTTGCAACTGAAATTGGGAATAGTCTAATGGTTGCAAGTAGTTGCATGTTGCGAGTTGCATGGCGACCTTCTGGTGTGGTTAAATGGCGTTAGGATGTGAATGTGATACTGTCTCCTATACCCTGTGAGAAAGTATACCATGCCTATAGTCTTTAGGATGTGAATGTGATACTGTCTCCTACCCTGTAAGAAAGTACCATGCCTAATTGCCTATAGTCTCTCAATACAGTGCTTGGGAGAACTTCTACAACCCATTGTTCACAAGAAGGATGTAAAAAGGGGAATATCTGCACTCTCTTGTATGAAGTTTCTTATGAGTTTCTTTATTTCAATAAACGAAATCACAGCAGAGAGAGTGGATATTCCCTTTTTCCATTGATCTTCAAGAATCTGCACCCATCAGCTACAGATGATCTCCCTGATTAGAGCGCGCCTTCAACCTATAACAGTTATATAACAATGTCATAAACATTTATATCATAAAAGTGAACAGGAATCACCATTTCTGTAGACTATTTTTAAGTTTTCATTCGTTAGAACAAAACTTATATAGGCTATGTTATATTTATAATGGGGAATAATGGGGCAAAAGGTGACACGGTCACCAGAGGTCAGCCAAGTGGTTCCAGTCTGAAGTCACACCTTATGCTGAAAGTTTCATGCTTTAATCATAAAATGCACAATTGGTTTGGTTATCTGCACCACTATGTTACTTTGTAGATTTGGATTATTATTGCAAAACATACATTAACCACTTCAGCCCTGTATACATTTCGGCCATTTGAAAATATAGCTGATCTTGAATAGTTTTACACAATCTACCATTGTTTAATTCCCTTGCAGCTATAGAGCTAGCCTACTAGCATATGGACTGTACATAAAATGTTAAGAGAGAGAGAGAGAGAGAGAGAGAGAGAGAGAGATATAGAGAGAGAGAGAGCTCAGACTTTACCCCTCTCTCTCTCTCTTTCTCCTCTCTCCGCCCTGTGCATGCTTTAGAAAAGATTCCTTACGCGGTGTGAGAGCAGAGAAAGACAGTCAGAGGAAGTGAAGAGAGAGAAGAGAAAGTTAGAGAGAGAGGGAGAGAGAGAGAGAGGGAGAGGCGTGTAGGAACAATTAAGACACGAGGAGGGACGGACGTTGGACTGAGAGAGAGAGAGAGAGAGAGAGAGAGAGAGCATCCAACAGTCAGAAAAAAATGAGATGGAAGGAGAAGGGACAACTCTCTCTCTTTAAAGGACCACAACATATAATCCTCTAGAAACAACAACTTGTTCACGCGGCGGGGACGCGCAGCGCGCAGAGTGTCTGGTGTGTGTGTGTCAGTGTGTGTGTGTGTGTGTGTGTGTGTGTGTGTGTTTGTGTGTCTGGCGGACTGGAGGCGTTTCAGTTCTCAATCCTCAGTCAGTCTGCGGCGCTGCTGCTGCGTTAGGGTAACATGCCATTGGTCCGACCTCCCGTTTGTCCGACCTCCCATTTGTCCGACCCGGAATTATTTATATATATAGGCCTATATATATATATATATATATACACACACCGATATGTGTGTATATCTATACAACAATATCTCGTCAGTCATGAAAGGGGAGTTGCGACATGCGATTTTATTAAAACGACTCGTCAAATGTCTTCAACAACGGCTGCGTCATTCTCATCAAAGTTAGCCTTTCTAGGCTAACTTTGATGGGGTGCATATACAAACTCTGGGAACAGCATGCTCTTTAATCGAGAGGCCTACAATATAAGAGGCTAATACGTCTTACCTATACCGAACCCCAGATGCGCAGCGTGTCCGTGCATTATTAGTTGTTTTTTTCCCCAGAGAGAGATGTCAGAAGCAAGAGTGGTACAGAGATTTTTTCACAAGCAGAAATAAAGCAGCCCAATTGACAGTGAAACCAAACATAACAATGAAATAATATCAATATTCACATAGTCTTTAGCCTATGATAGGCTATTATGTAGGCTATTATTTATTATGAGAATATTGCTATGCGTCGCCTTCGCTATACACGCAGTAGGATATAGGCTATATACGCATGGCCATGGCTCCGTTCAGTTTATTTAATCCATTGCTTATGAAATAAATAATAGATTAGGCCTACAACAATATTAACATTGTCTTTAATCAGTAACATGTGGGCTATAACTATTAGTGGGGGGCCCCAGGGGGAAAAAAGGGCCGTTTGGTTCAGATTCTCGCAAATTCGCCAAATTTGGCACAGATGTTGTCCACACCATACTTAATCATTTTAAGATGGGTGCCAAGATTGGCGCCCCATGGTACTGCCATATTGCGCAATCCAATATGGCTGCCACCCGGAAAAAAACGGAAAGTCATAGAATCATAAATGATACCACTTTTTAGGGGGTTTCTGGGTCGTAGAATCTGATTCTGGTGTTGTTTTAATGATTTGAGGTCAAGATTACCCCTCAAGGTCAAGTTTACTCATCAAAGTTAGTATATAAAGGTAATATTGGGGTAAAATCCAATATTTCTGGTGCGCCATGCCAGATGCTACCTCCAAAAAGTTATTTTTTTTCCATTATAAGTTGTAGTTGTATATGTATCAATGTTTCACAACTCAAAACAGTAGATTCTTTATTATAAACAACAAACTAATACAAGTCCAACTTCAACAACAGTAAACAACAGTAGGGGACAATGTAATCAAAATAGTTACTCCGTAAAACTTGCTAAAATCAAAAAGTTAGATCACAATGTTGTCTTTCACATTCTTTGTGTCTCCATCCCTTGCAAGGTGTGGAGTTACTGGCTGTCATCTTCATTATTAAGGCACCCACCTTCGCATTTGCAGAGGATTGTGCATCGGACACCGATACGGTGGCATTTGCACCTTCCCATGCATCCCTTGAGGCAGCCACAGCGCACAAGAAGGTCACATGCTGCTGATGCATCACTAAGAGTGGTCCACAGTGGTTGCCATGTGCCAGTGCCATCTTTGTGCCAGCCCCACTCACTGAAGTCAGGAATTTCCTGCTGGACCGAGGTTGCCTGATTCCACTAGAAAATTGCCTGCAGTAGCGCTCGCTTGACATGCTGGAACAGTGCAGCTTGGGTAGGTGGGAGGTTTTCCAGTGATCTACTTCCAGTGGTGAAGAGGCAATGTCTGGCCTCATTGACACCAGCTGCACCACACCCCTTGCTGTACATGTTCTGCATATGCACAGACTCAAGACTGAAGAGGTCAGGGGTGTTTGTGAGAGCAACTAGTGTGTTGGTGAGGTCTGGTATGCTTCTCCAGGCTGCCCAAGCTGTCTTCTTGCCACATCCAAGAAACTGGGAAGTTGTGTCACACCCTGTTAAGCTGTGGAAGAGGGGTAGTGCCAATGACTTTGATGGACCGAGATCAGAGTAGATGGTATGGACTGGTATGTCACGATATTTTCGACCAGTACCGAAACACACCCAGAGCTCGGTTAGGCCAAGGGTCTCGAAAAACCGGATTGCCAAAATGACAACATCGCTGTCTACGGTGCGAACAAAGACTGTTGTATGACCCTGCTCTGCTGCATGTGCCAGATGCAGGAGGATCCTGGTGTCTGCCTCAGAATGGTTGCACTTCTGTAGTTTTGTGACATCACAAGGCATGTTGGAGAGCACAGTCTCAAAGCGGGTAGTCAGAAGGAGCTTTCCACGCATGTCATTCTTTGAGATCTGTGTGCTGATGAATGAGAAGAGCTCCTTTTTGTTGTCCTAATTTTTTAGGAAGCCACTCCATTCATGCTTAGGGATTGGAGTGCTACCATCACGACTTTTGTCCGTGAACCATTCCCACGTCGTTTCTGTGTAAGATATTTTAGGTTATTTTCCTCTGGGTAGTTGTCCCATACAGCATCAATGCGTTGGGTACTAGTTGTCATTTGGGCCTCCAGAAATGGTGTAATGTTGAGCAAGACATACTCGCTGAATGTCTTTGCTGTTGTGGGGCGCACCATGTGGATGACTGCTGCCATATCCAACACCACAATGGTAGCTTGTTTGGCAGAAGCTGCATGACCTGTGCTAGCATTGAGGCATTGAAGAATGTCAGACTTTGTCCCAGATCGCAGAGACCCTCTGTCCGCCAGGCTCGGTGGCTCTCGGTGGCTCTCTTGGTGGCTCTCGGTGGAATCAGGCAACCTCGGTCCAGCAGGAAATTCCTGACTTCAGTGAGTGGGGCTGGCACAAAGATGGCACTGACACATGGCAACCACTGTGGACCACTCTTAGTGATGCATCAGCAGCATGTGACCTTCTTGTGCGCTGTGGCTGCCTCAAGGGATGCATGGGAAGGTGCAAATGCCACCGTATCGGTGTCCGATGCACAATCCTCTGCAAATGCGAAGGTGGGTGCCTTAATAATGAAGATGACAGCCAGTAACTCCACACCTTGCAAGGGATGGAGACACAAAGAATGTGAAAGACAACATTGTGATCTAACTTTTTGATTTTAGCAAGTTTTACGGAGTAACTATTTTGATTACATAACTTTTTGGGGGTAGCATCTGGCATGGCGCACCAGAAATATTGGATTTTACCCCAATATTACCTTTATATACTAACTTTGATGAGTAAACTTGACCTTGAGGGGTAATCTTGACCTCAAATGATTAAAACAACACCAGAATCAGATTCTACGACCCAGAAACCCCCTAAAAAGTTGTATCATTTATGATTCTATGACTTTCCGTTTTTTTCGGGTGGCAGCCATATTGGATTGCGCAATACGGCAGTACCATGGGACGCCAATCTTGGCACCCATCTTAAAATGATTAAGTATGGTATGGACAACATCTGTGCCACATTTGGTGAATTTGGTGAATCTGAACCAAAATATCCCCGGGGACCCCGACTATATATCAAATATTGTTTTATTCAGAGGCAATAAATGGCTCTCAGCCAGCTATGGATATATGGCTATATAGGCCCATCACGCACTGTGTGCGCACCGCAATCTACAAGCTGACTAAAATTATTTTTTCTGTCTGTCTGTCTGTCTGTCTGTCTGTCCGTCCATCCATAGCCTATCTAATAATAGCCTATTATGATTATAAAATGGGTCACCACATCATATACGTGTATAAAACCAACACGAATGATTAAACTGCGTCGCAGCATGCAGCAACAGTAACTTATGGATTGTGTGTGTGTGTGTGTGTGTGAGAGAGAGAGATTTATTCGGCATTTGAGCCATGCGTAAAATGAAACCAAACGGGTCCATTTGGTGGATTTACTTCGACTATTTTCGGCGAAGACGTTTGTTGAAGAGGGAAACAAAATAGCAGACCAAGTACAGAGCCAAAGTCGGCAACCATCAACTTTACTAAGTAAGGGGTTAAACGTGCAGTCGAAATACATGAAAAAATACAACAAAGGTGTCCAATTGGCTTTGAAAAATGGCATTTAGTATTCCAAAAGAAAAATACAAAGATTATAATAAATAGGCCTACAAATGTAGGTGTTAAAGCCTTACCCCACCCCCAAAAAAGGACATCTTCCACCTTTCACAATATATATATATATATATATATAATTCAAAAAATAAATAAAAATACAAAGGTGTTCACTGTTCAGGCCTTAATGTCCACACAAAATTCACACATAATTGTGCAGTACATGTTGCACTGCATCCCAGTAGCTATCGAGCAGACGATCACCCCGATTGTACTCCAGCTTCAGGCGTGAGATCCTTTCTTCAAGGCGCCGCCACTTCAACCTTTGGGCTGGAGGAGCGTCCCCTCGCTCAGTCGCTGCCACTTTGACCTCCACCTGGCGGTGTTGAGTCCTTCATCTGCCTCAGGAATATCCAAATTGAGGGATGTTGCCTCTGGAGTGCAGCGTTCCAGTTTTGATGAAATCCTAAAACAATGTGAAGGAATAAAGGCTACAATGAATGCTTTGTTCCTGCATGGTCAAAAATGTATACAAGTTTTCTATATAAAATGTAATGGGTTCAGAAATCAGGGAAATTGGGTACCATTTATATATTTAAAATATCTCATAATAACAAGATAATTCTCTATTTACAATGTGGTATAATTCTCCTAATTTGAGAATAATACTGAGAGAATGATGTATTTATATATAAAAAAATACAGCATAGGCTAATAATTAAGTAATGATTCGCTATCAATTGACGCAGCTAATCTCGAACTGACCATTAGGCCTATAAGTATAAACGAACAATTATCATAACAGAAGGGACAAATATGAACAACTCCAAAGGGACCTTTGATTCACTAAGAATTAACTATAGCTACTCAGATCTTTATATAGTAACTATTATTTGTGCATATTATTGTAAAGTGTTACTGTGTTATGCATTCTTACCCTCAACGTAATTGTTCGTGCGGTTGTCAGATCTCCTCCTGAAAACATTCCACAACTGTGGAGGAAACTGGCAGTCAGGACGGAGGTAGTTGCGCTCTAGGTACTGAATAAATTCAGTCACCCTGGGGTAGCGTCGTCTCACCCGTCCAACGTGCGCCGATGCGGCATAGAGGTCGAAATTCTGACGCACCACGGCCAGGGGCAGGTACCCCAACGACATGAACCTGAATGAATGATTGATTGATTGATTGATTAAAAATGTTATTAACAGTAGGTCTATATATATAATATATGCAGAAACATTTAAAACGAAAGCATAAGTCAATACGAAAACTGTTACTGTGGACGACATTAGGCCTACAATTCCAATTACAATTACAGTTACTTAGGCCTACAATTGTTTACAAGTTTACCTTTTGATGCATCGCTGCACACTACCATGCCTCCGGTATATGGCCCCGCAAGGCCTAGTGCTTTGGCAGAAGTGGAAGTAGCACCCTGATCCCTGACTGTGGGGCAGCTCTGTCTCGATGGCCAGCAGCAGGGAACTCTCGAAGTCGGTGATGATGCGTGCAGGAGACCACGGTTGCCCTGTTACGCGCCTCACCCTCCGCTTTACATGAGCCAGTATCTGCCTGTACTGGCCCACAGTTTTGCCGGTCACGAGGCACATGACAAAAGGGTACCACCCTGCCCAGGTATCTGCCATGGATGGTGACGAACTGGGTATAGGGCCTGGGGCAACTCTTGAAGGTGCCATCCATATACACATCATTGCACCTGCTGAGGTTTCTCAAATTCTGTCGTGTTGCGAACACCAGAATCCCCAGACCATTGTCCTGGTGAGACAAAAAGCGCCCCCCCTGCCATGTCTGGGCCCATTCCCGTTCTACAACGACATCTTCCACATCATGAGGAATCGGAGGGAGGAGGCGCGCGCGGGTCCGGTTCAGCTTTGAGCGCACGTGGTGGAATTCGGGTACGACGACATCATCACCCGCATCCCTAACGACCTGGTCGTAAACCCTCTTCACCGGCCTAGAAGGGTCAGCCTTTACCGCCTCAACTATAACATTTTTGACCGCACTTGTTTTAATTAGGCTCGTGTCATTTGGGTGGTCGTGCTGTCCCACATTCAGGATGGGAATATTAATATTTTCCTCCTCCATGTCAAACAAACAGGTAGGTATTGCACCCCTTCCGCCAGCAACGCCAGTAAATCTTTTCACCCTTCTTTTTGTTTTTTACATAGCGGTGACCATCATTAATGAGGACCTTTCCTCCTCTGTTACCTGGTACAATGTATGCCATGCTTTCAAACAGAAAGAAAGCCACGATGTGCTTCCCTTTATATACGCATTAATACAGGTGCTGTGCATAGAAGTGATTGCACTCTATTAATTAATACATGAGCTGTGCGTAAAAGTTATTACCCTCTCCTAAATTAATGAATACAGGTGCGTAAATCTGATGCGGCCTGTGCGTAAAAGTGGTTGCCCTGGTGCTGCGCGTAAACGTGGTTCAGTGGTTGGCATAAAAGTGGTGGCCGATATGTGCGTAAAAGCGATATTTTTACAGTAATGCATAATTCTGTGTGTGGTTTGACATCAGACATTGTGGACATAATTCATAATGGACTGATGAGCACCCCTGCTCCCCATATATATTTTTTGTTTATTTCTCTCTCTCGCGCGCGCGCACACACACACACACGCACACACACACACACACATTATTTTTGTATTTTTCTTTTGGAATACTAAATGCCATTTTTCAAAGCCAATTGGACACCTTTGTTGTATTTTTTAATATACTTTGTATTTCGACTGCACATTTAACCCCTTAAAGCCATGAGTTGATGGTTGCCGACTTTGACTCTGTACTTGGTCTGCTATTTTGTTTCCCTCTTCAACAAACGTCTTCACCGAAAATAGTCGATCTCTTTCTTAAAGTAAATCCACCAGCCTGCGCAAAAGATGGTTTATTCTGGGTAGCTGTATCCATATACAGTAGGCCTATAAGGACTCCCAATATAGGCCTACACATAAGGATTGAAACAAATCAATCTCTGGTTGAGTGCTATGTTGATAATAAAATGTATAGCTCACACTCGTATCATATACCTCTTCAGGGGGGTGCGCTGCGTATTGAGCCTTAATGAAACTATATTGAACCCCCTTGTTAGACCCATATTGAACCCAGACTTTCTGTATGTTTACACAGCTATTAAGTTATTGCTTTGTGAGCTTGTAGAGCGCCTATGTTCGGTGCGCGTGCGCGAGTATAAATCCGGCTACATGGCGCACAGCCTGGCATCCGAAGCACATTCCACCTTTCCAAACGTGATCTACGCATACGCACACTGCGCACACTGCGCACACACACACACACACACACACACACACACACACACACACACACACACACACACACACACGCACAAACGCATTTGGTCAGGTGTATAGCTGTTCTATAGATTAATTTAAATAAATATGCGCCATATAGGAATAATGCATGGTCCGGGGGGGGGGGGGGGGGGGGTTTCAGGTGGACCCCAGCTAAATAATGCAAAATTGGTAAACAAATGGACCCATATTAGATCTTTAACTCTTGAGAGCGTACAATGAAACCAAATGGACCCGTTTGGTTTCATTTTACGCATGGCTCAAATGCCGAATAAATGTCTCTCTCACACTCACATTCTAAAAAGCGGTCTGCCCTGGAGAGCATGTTTTTAATTGTGCTCTCTTCCCTAAAGGCTAAAGAAATGTCATCCGCGTATCCCTGTACACACACACACACACACACACACACACACACACACACACACAATCCATAAGTTACTGTTGCTGCATGCTGCAACGCAGTTTAATCATTCGTGTTGGTTTTATACACGTATATGACGTGGTGACCCATTTTATAATCATAATAGGCTATTATTAGATAGGCTATGGATGGACGGACAGACAGACAGACAGACAGACAGACAGACAGACAGTTAGTTCATAGAAAAAATAATTTTAGTCAGCTTGTAGATCGCGGTGCGCACACAGTGCGTGATGGGCCTATATAGCCATATATCCATAGCTGGCTGAGAGCCATTTATTGCCTCTGAATAAAACAATATTTGATATAGTTATAGCCCACATGTTACTGATTAAAGATAATGTTAATATTGTTGTAGGCCTAATCTATTATTTATTTCATAAGCAATGGATTAAATAAACTGAACGGAGCCATGGCCATGCGTATATAGCCTATATCCTACTGTGTGTAGCGAAGGCGACGCATACCAATATTCTCATAATAAATAATAGCCTACATAATAGCCTATCATAGGCTAAAGACTATGTGAATATTGATATTATTTCATTGTTATGTTTGGTTTCACTGTCAATTGGGCTGCTTTATTTCTGCTTGTGAAAAAATTCGCTCTGTACCACTCTTGCTTCTGACATCTCTCTCTGGGGAAAAAAACAACTAATAATGCACGGACACGCTGCGCATCTGGGGTTCGGTATAGGTAAGACGTATTAGCCTCTTATATTGTAGGCCTCTCGATTAAAGAGCATGCTGTTCCTAGAGTTTGTATATGCAATTATGCACCCCCTTCTAGGCTAACTTTGATGAGAATGACGCAACCGTTGTTGAAGACATTTGACGAGTCGTTTTAATAAAATTGCATGTCGCAACTCCCCTTTCATGACTGACGAGATATTGTTGTATAGATATACACACATATCGGTGTGTGTGTATATATATATATATATATATATATATATATATATATAAATAAATATATATATATATATAGGCCGCCGCCTATATATATAAATAATTCCGGGTCGGACAAATGGGAGGTCGGACAAATGGGAGGTCGGACCAATGGCATGTTACCCAGACACACACGAGTGGGGAAGAAAGAAACAAGAAGTGAGTGAACAACACCACTCACTCAGTTCACAAGGGGAGGAATTTAGAGTATTTCTACTTTTCTATTTTTTTTCTTAGGACTCCTGTAGCCGGGGTTCGAGGCGTCCCCGCCCGGGGTGAGCCCTAGCCAGCCAGCCAGACCAGAGCAGCCATGGCCGGGGCCAAGCCGGGCGTGCACGCTCTGCAGCTCAAACCCGTTTCCGTGCACGAAGTTCTGAAGAAAGGCAGCAAGTTCATCAAATGGGACGAGGTGAGTTTATTTTCTATTTATTTTTACCTAAAAAGAATGACTTGAATGTTTGGTGGGTGGGGATTCTGGGGGAGAAGTATACTCGCAATGTTTTACTGGAGTAAAAGTATCGATGCTGCAGATGTTACAACTACAAGTTATAGAAGCCCACTTCAAAATGATACTTGAATAAGTTACTTGAGTGACATTGTTATTATTATCATCAATATGTATTATTTGTACATAATGCTCTGTTACAAGTAGATGTTAGGAATTCAAAATAGTGGTATGGAAACTTGGAAAGTAAATGTAGGCTATTCATCATGCAATATCAGAACGTCACATTTCACAAGTTATCATATAGGCATATGTCTGAAATGTATACAATTATTTTGTAAACTATAGGATCATAGAATGCAGAGAGACAGTGTAGTGTCTCAGTAAACTATAGGATCATAGAATGCAGAGGGACAGTGTAGTGTCTCAGTAAACTATAGGATCATAGAGTGCAGAGAGACGGTGTAGTGTCTCAGTAAACTATAGGATCATAGAATGCAGAGAGACAGTGTAGTGTCTCAGTAAACTATAGGATCATAGAGTGCAGAGAGACGGTGTAGTGTCTCAGTAAACTATAGGATCATAGAATGCAGAGAGACACTGTAGTGTCTCATATCAGTAAACTCTATAGGATCATAGAATGCAGAGAGACACTGTAGTGTCTCAAGGGATCATAGAATGCAGAGAGACTGACAGTGTAGTGTCTCCAGACAGTAGTACATGCCTTTGACTATTGATATGGTACTAGGTTATTATATATAAATAATCGATAAACAGAGCCAGTCTGTTAAACTCTGAGAGTGTACGTTTGTACGAGTCAATAGATTATTGATTTAATGATGGATTAAAACATTGATTCTCAACCTGGCCCAAAGGATCGTGGGGGGGTCCCAGGCGATTAGCTTAATGTGCAACATTGTTTTCTAGCTCAACAGTAAACTAGTACGCAACATGCAATATAAATGTATGCAGGGAATCCGCAAACTTCTGAAGTTACAATTTAAGGACTTTTATAACTGAAAGAAATTGATAGATGATTGGATTAGTGTCAAAAGTAATCAATAGACTGTATTACAAACAAATGGTCAAACAATTGGCCAAAATATGAAACGTTACCCGAAAAAAAGGCACATATTGTGAAAATAGCAGAGTCAAACTAAATGTAATAATTCCTACAATGCCAAGTGCTTGTCAGGGTGTGGGTGGTGTGTGTGTGTGTGTGTGTGTGTGTGTGTGTGTGTGTGTGTGTGTGTGTGTGTGTACAGGGATACGCGGATGACATTTCTTTAGCCTCTAGGGAAGAGAGCACAATTAAAAACATGCTCTCCAGGGCAGACCGCTTTTTAGAATGTTCAGGCCTAGAGGTCCAAACCGGTGGTACCACTCCAAAATGCGCGTGCGATGGGTGAATGTAATGCACAATCTATGTAAAGCGCTTTGGAGAAAAAGTGCTGTATAAATGCACCATTAGTCTGAGACTACAGAAATGTAGTTTAGCGGTTGGCTCGGGTGCCATGAGGATGTCTCATTCCTGGATAGATGTCCATCAACAGTCAACATCACAGGCATATCGGACAGACATCTATCTGACATTCTTCCTGCCGACAAGCCACTAGCCTCGTTTACATGGATGACATATCCTCATTTGTATGGTGTCCCCACAAAGCACACTAGTGTATACACACAGTTATTATGATATTCTACTGTTAGGATGTTAGGTTCTTAGCTTATACGCCTGATTCTTGATGACTATTTCCATGTATTTGATGTATTACCATGTGTTGTTCTTGCTTACTGTAAATCGCTCTGGATTAAGTCTGGAAATGCCTAACCTAAATTGTAAATAGAAGGCAACACAGGACGATATTATCATCCCTGTCGGGATGCACTGTTGATTCTGTCGACTAAGACTAAAAGACTAAGACTAAGATTTTGATATTTAGTCGACTAAAGGCCCAAACCACACCACTTGCAACTCCTTGCAACTACAGTACTCGCAACTCCTTGCAACAAAATAAACCACACCAATGCAACTCCTTATTGGGAATAATGTTTGCAAGTAGTTGCATGTTGCAAGAAGATGCATGGCGACCCTCTGGTGTGGTCCGGACGGATCGTGACGGATCACATAACTGACGTGATGCAAGGGGAGACATTTCTCTCACCCTCCGTTACGTATGTCTTCTTGCGTCGATTACGTTCCGACTCTGTAAAGCACTTAAGACCGAACACTTTCAGATGACTAAAATAGGACTAAAACTAAAGTGGTGTTTTTGTTCTCAGCCTATCAGAATGCAAAAGGAAGTGAAAGAAAGTGATTTTGCTCAAAAAGATTAGATGGATTTAGATAAAAAATGTAGATCAGCTATATTTAAAAAATCACACCCGTGTGAACTGAGTGGTGCAACTCCCCTCTCCCCCTGCCTCTCTCTCTACATTTTTTTATGGGCATTTCATGTTGTCTAATGAAGAAAAAGTGGAATGTCTGCTTGTGCAGGTAGACCACATTTCATGTTGTCTATACTCTACCTGCACATCCTGTATGATCTCCTGGTAGATCTCGATCTACCTTTTGGTCACCCCTGGCACTCTAATCCACTGGTTCCCAAACAGTGGATCGGGACTCATTTGTAGGTCGCTGACACATTTTGTATGGGTCCCTTAAATTGCTTTTGTTTCCTACATTTTGTTTTGAATTATTATTGTTTCGAAATATTTAAAAGAAAAAGAAAAAACATTTTTCCTGAATTCAGTAATTTCATGAAGAAATCAAAGAACAATCAAAGAAATTGGCCGATCATCAGTCTCACAACACAGCGCTTTGAGCTCGTGGTTGTGTGCGTCCGGGGGAAAACGTCTCATTTCTTTTTTGGGGTCTTGAGTTAAAAAGCGTGGGAAACACTGCTGATCCATTAGTTCTCAAACGTTTTTCATGTCAAGTACCCCCCAAAGTGTCATTAGCCTGCGGACCCCCCATTTGTACGGCTCTAGCAGTCATTTCCAACTGTTTTCATTTCAAGGACCCCCAGTTTGGCATGCATTAGGCTACAGACGCCCATTTTAACGGCATTTCTATCTCTGGGACACCAATTCATATTGTAAAACCAATGTTAATTTAACTCTGAGAGTGTACAAATGGTGTACAATGTACTATTTGCACACTCTCAGAGTTACCCTAATGGGTCCATTTGGTTCCTTACTATCATTTAGCTGGGGACCCCCTGGAACTCCCTCAAGGACCCCACTTTGAGAACCACTGCTCTAATCCACCTATCGGTGTAGTAAGTATAGTGACAGCCAATGACCCTGCTAAGGCATTGCAGGCATTTCAGACGGACAATCACAGTGTGTGTTGTGTTGGAGAATTCCTGTTCAGCCAGTTTTTTACTTTTTACCCACAGGATCAGGTTCAGACACATCACCCCCCTTTTATTCTCTCTCTCTGTCTCTCTCTCTCTGCGCAGTGTTTTGAATCAAAGTGATTGTTTACTCACATGAACAAAATCATCGTCGTGATGACGTGTTTTAAGAAAATTAATAATTATTAAATAGCAGATCGACAAGCTCACAATGCGTCACATGGTGGACACGTTGTGAGCTTGTAGTGGTTAATGTGTGTTTTGTAAAAATCTACAAAGTAACTAAGTTATAATTGTAGCGGAGTAAAAGTACAATATTTGGATCTGACATCGAAAAGTATTGGAAATTGGAAATACAAAAAAGTAAAGTACAAGCAGGGCCTATCTCAAAGTTGCACTCAAAGGTTACTATCCAGCACTGAGGGTGTTCTAGTTGCGTCACATAGCTCTGTGTTGTGTTGACGTTTTGATAATGTGTGAAACTAGAAACTTTGAGCATGGTGTTGCAAATAGATAGACTGTTTTGCGCCCCTAGACATATAATTATATGTATGTGTGTATGTGTATATATATACACACACACACACACACACACACACACACACACACACACACACACACACACACACACACACATACATATATTATGTCTAGGGGAGCAAAACAGTCTTATCAGTCTATCTATACGTAGTTGCAATATCTATTTTGCATATATATTATTGTCTCCACCAGGCCGAAGGCATGGGGAGAGAGTATGTTTTGCACTCGTAGGCCCGGACAGGAGTCAACCCACAGAGCTGGGTCTGATCGAGGGTAGCTACTGGGACGTAAGTCGGGATTTGATCAACCCCGGCTGGGTCGCCTGCGTGAGGGGTATGATGTTGGTAGACCCGAAACCCCGTTGACCTCCGGATACATCACTGAGGATACGTCCCAGGTGCATCCATGCAATGTATTCTTTAGTTATAGCGCCACCAGGAGGCCACAACCTGACCTGGCCTGGTGGAGACCTGTGGCTTTTTCTAGTTATTATTATTTATTTATTTTAAGATTAGTTTTTGGCTTTTCTGTCTATGTTGACAGTTTCAAGTGGAGATTGGCAGGGAAGAGGGAGTGTGGTTAGGGCTTTACTGCAGCTACAGCTGAGCCAATCATAGAGGAGCTAAGCGGGCGGGTTGCAGACCTCCCCTCTTTTCACTGCACGCAGTACACACACACACACACACACACACACACACACACACACACACACACACACACACACACACACACACACACACACACACAGGGACGGCTTTAGGAATCTGGAGGCCCGTTTCAAGACCAAATATATGACATTTTATTCTGTTGATACAGGCATATTGACACAAATAGTTTGTCAATGTCGTCCCTTCACAATATAGTGTCTGCCCTTTTACCTCCCAATGCTGCACATTCTACCCAGGTTAATATAGTATAGTAGCCTGGCAAGCTGAAGGTCTTGGGTTTGAATCCCGGTCCTGGCAATGTGTCAAGGCCCTAAACTGCTCTTCTGTGTGAAGCCAAGTGAAGCGGACACACTGAGTTTTCCCTGTGGCATTAAAGCAGCACTATACTTTTTTACCTAGAAACTCCATTCACACTTTTTATAATTCATCTCTCTCACAGCCACAACGAACGTTGCTACAGAGGAGTCGCGGACCGACTTTAATTTGTGAGCCGTGCGAGGTTCCAAGCGGGGCTAGCGTTTTAGCTACAATGTTTAGGCTACTCATTGTCGCGTCGCAAACCACCACAGTGTTGACCTTTGACGTGTGTGTGTGTGTGTGTCGTCAGAGGAATACACAAACCCCCCAGGGACCACCTGCCTAAAAAATATATAATTTATAACTGCAACTTTGCGCTGTTGTTTGCATAATACTTTGCAAATATTCAAGTTGTCAGTTGTTTATTTCTTTCAGATAGGCTACATTTTCTACATGAATATTAATATAAGGACAAAATATGACTCCTAATTTTCCCCGGGACCCATTACATTGAAAACCTATCTGCATCACTGCTTGAGTACATGTGCTTAGTTACTGTGTTGTGTTGACGTTTTCAAGGTGTGTGAAACTAAAAGTACTTGAGTAAATGTACTTAGTTACGTTTTCATAATGTGTGAAACCAGAAGCTTTCTTCCTGGATGTGTGGAATCCTGTTTCTCCACTCGCTCTCCCGCATGTTTCTGAACCCACACACTGTGTGTGTGTGTGTGTGTGTGTGTGTGTGTGTGTGTGTGTGTGTGTGTGTGTGTGTGTGTGTGTGTGTGTGTGTGTGTGTGTGTGTGTGTGTGTGTGTTTTGACCATAATGACTGTTTTTTATGAGCTCTTAACTATCTAACTATGCTTTGATGTCAAACACGTGTGTGTGTGTGTGTGCGTGTGTGTGTGCGCGCGTGTGTGTGTGTGTGTGTTCTTCCACTGTATGCCCAATTAACAGCTTTACCAAGAGCAAACATTAGTATTGTAGTGCTGCGTAACTTCATTATGGCTGATCCAGAGTCAGTGAATAGGCAGAGTATTATAGAGCTGTTTAACTAGATTGGTGCTTATGGCTGATCCAGGATCAGTGATATAGGTAGATATTGTAGTGGTGGTTATGTGTGCAACTGTAAGTCATACTTTGTATTCGTAAAAAAATGTGTGCACCCGTAATTCATACTTTGTATTCGTAAAAAATGTGTGCATCCGTAATTCATATTTTGTATCTGTAAAAATATGTTTGCACCAGTAATTCATATTCGTAAAAGAATGTGTGCACCCGTAATTCATGTTTTATTCGTAAAGAAATGTGTGCACTCGTAATTCATATTTTATATTCGTAAAAAAAGTGTGCTTGTAATTCATATGTTTATGAAAACCATGAAAAACGACATATACAGTATAATTCAGTTAACCTCATAGCTCCGAGTTGTGGGGGGTGAGCTAGGTTCCAAACGGGGCTATATAGCTTAAACTTTCGTTTTTTGAATGTGCTTGGTACATTGCACCAAGCACATTGTGCAATGCAAACGCCAAACTAATAGGCGAGTGCGCTCCGGACCCTGTGCGGTATTTCCGAACGAAGTTAATGTTGGGATTATATCCTAATAATTAATCTACATGCTATATGATGTGCCATGAATTGAATTGCATTGATTTTGTTTTACTAAGGCAGCTTGTGTTGGCAGCTTGTGTTGATTGTATGTTTGGTTGACCTTCTGGTCTTTGTAAATGTGCTTTAGAAATAAAGTTTGATTTGATTTGATAAAATGTTGACATTACATGGAATCTATCTATCTATGGAATCTATCTATCTATATATCTAACTAATATTATTTTATTTTGAATTTGA
>NC_137881.1:33243100-33250600 GCF_963924005.1 Protomyctophum bolini | reverse complement strand
ATCTCACGCCATTTTACGTTAGACTCATTGAAATGAAAACACACATCCCTGCTTCTAGTGACCGATATTGTCCTTCTAATGAATGCTAGACTCGTTGAAAACACACATCCCTGCTTCTATAGTGACTGATATTGTCCTTCTAATGAATGTTAGACTCATTCAAAACACACGCCTCTGCTTCTGGTGACTGATATTGTCCTTCTAATAAATGTTAGACTCATTCAAAACACACGTCTCTGCTTCTGGTGACCGATATTGTCCTTCTAATGAATCTAATGAATGTTAGACTCATTCAAAACACACGTCTCTGCTTCTGGTGACCGATATTGTCCTTCTAATGAATGTTAGACTCATTCAAAACACACGCCTCTGCTTCTGGTGACTGATATTGTCCTTCTAATAAATGTTAGACTCATTCAAAACACACGTCTCTGCTTCTGGTGACCGATATTGTCCTTCTAATGAATCTAATGAATGTTAGACTCATTCAAAACACACGTCTCTGCTTCTGGTGACCGATATTGTCCTTCTAATGAATCTAATGAATGTTAGACTCATTCAAAACACACGTCTCTGCTTCTGGTGACCGATATTGTCCTTCTAATGAATGTTAGACTCATTCAAAACACACGTCTCTGCTTCTGGTGACTGATATTGTCCTTCTAATGAATGTTAGACTCATTCAAAACACACGTCTCTGCTTCTGGTGACTGATATTGTCCTTCTAATGAATGCTGGACTCGTTGAAAATACACGTCTCTGCTTCAGGTGACCGATAGTGGGTTTCTTTCAAAAAACGATGCGCAACTTGTAGATCGGCTATTTTCAGCGAGTGTGAAATCGACCATTATGATGGCATCAAGACCCGCCAAAATACATTTTAATCGACTAAATCAACTCTAGATTTAGTCGACTAAACTCTTATGATATTTAGTCGACTAAAACTAGACCAACACTAAAACATTCCGGGTGACTAAAATGTGACCAAAACTAAATGGAAACTATTCAAAAGACTATGACTGAAACTAAAATCAAAATGTGCTGTCAAATTCAACAGTGGTAAGCAAAGTATGGAGCCAGTCATTAGTGTGAGGGGTACAAAGGTTCCATCCACTATCATCATGGCTATATAAGGTTGCGGTGCTCGGAAACAATGGCCCTATAGATGGATAAACACATTTCATTACACTGTACAGTCCAGTATGAGCCAAAGGAACACTGGTCATTACCTCTAGATAAACATATTCCTGTCTTTTTATTATGCACCATTAACGCTGGCAGATGCAAAAGATACAAAGACGACAACGCTACACAGAGTATTTGTTTGTACCTGAAGTTGAAACCAGCTCTTTGTTGTAGCTTTGTAGCTGTTGGCTTTGTAGCTATCTTTTGAAGCAGCTAGAAACGTTGGATGTATCTTTGGGTCTTCATGTCGCTGTGCTTCCATTGAAAACTAAATAAAAACATTTCAAAACAAATAAAACTTTTAGTTTTGTCCCCCCCACCCCACTCTCTTTCTGCTCCACCTTGTAGGTGGGACTAAGACTGTATATAAAACTGTATCTCTGTGATTGTATGTCATGCTTGCCTGGGAGACCGGCCTGTGAGGGCTGGAGCATCCGTGTATACTGGAGTGCACGTTAATAAAGATCTACAAGGAAACTTGCTTGCCTCATGGTTCCTCACGCGTTTAGTGTGCGAAAACCTGCCACATCAGTATACAGTATATGTGTGTATGTATGTATGTATGTGTGTGTGTGTGTGTGTGTGTGTGTGTGTGTGTGTGTGTGTGTGTGTGTGTGTGCGTGTGTATATACGCACGCACGCACGCACACTTTCTTTGAGGCACTACACACACTGTCTCCCTGCATTCTGTGCATCTGATTACCTTGCTAATTGTAAGTCTCTGGATAGGCCTGCTAGACCTGCTAAAATAGAGAAAGAGAGACAGACTTATTTATTTACAGAGTTGGGGTCCGTTACTCATAAAAGTAAGGCACTACATATTACATATTACTTTTGAAAAAAGTAATGCCTTACATTACTTTATTACTCCCTGGAGAAAGTAACTAGTTACATTACTCGTTACATTACTTTTGCGTTACTCCATAAAATCGCCTGAGATGCATTGTCAAATAATTTGCACTGAACTGCCACACAACAACATAATATTTAGTTTGGGGTCTGTGAGGCCAAATCTCATCAAATGGTGGTCCATGGCTAAAATGCAGAATACATACTGGACCTTGATATGAAAATGGTTGAAAACCACTGTACCACGTGGTTCTAGGCAAATATTAACTTTCCCAACAATATATATTCAAATAAAATAATGAGACTGAGATAAATCAGTAGACTATAATTATGTTCACATTGCTTTAGGATCCCTTTCTTTATGATGTGGAGTCCCCTGCTCCATTGCTCATTAAATGTAGTTTTTCATTTCGGCATATTTGGTTCTACATTAACTAACTAGTGATTGTGAGAGCACACGTTCTACAACAAACAAACAGACCCTCCCATTGGCAGTGTTGCCAGGTTTTAGAAGAGAAACAAGCAGCCATGTCTATGAAAACAGCCCAAAAGAAGCCTGACTGGGCTATCATAAAACAAGCCCAAAGTCGCTTGTAATAAGCGGACATGGCAACACCCCAACGCCTGCTCTGTCTCTGTGACAGTGGGGAGACTGGGAGCTTTCTGTGCAGCGGAAAAGTGCTACGGAGATTTTAATACAGAGACGACTTAAATGACAGTTATGACACAAGCACTGTAGGCTATATCACAAAAAAACGGACAATGATGTGTCCGGCCAGAGGTTGAGTTGGGAGGAGGAAAGGTGGGTCTAAAACCGGACGTATGGCCACCCTACGAGTCCACAACAGTAACGAAAAATGCTGTGCTGCTGATGATCTGACACCGGTTTGACTAGTCCGTACTGCGTACTGTGTTGCCAGCGCACCATTAGTGTTCATGTTCAACTCATCTCCGTTGTGTGCATTATTCTCTAAAGCAACACTGCTGAAAGCAGCCACATGATGAAAGTAGCGAGTAACGGCAGCGCTAAAGCGACCAGTAACTGTAGTGTGATTATCAATTTTGGAGGAGTAGTGTCGTTATATTACTCGCTACCGACCAAAGTAGTGTCGTTACAGTAACGATATTTTCCGTTACTCGTTACACCCAACTCTGTTTATTTAAGAAATGACTCCACGTTGAAGCGTAGGATCCGCAGTGTCGTCTAGTCAGAGCCATGCGAGGACAGCTGGTCGGAGGTCCACCTGTTTGTGACCCAGACACAAGGACAGGCCACCTGTTTGTGACCCAGACACATCACGTCAGACGCTGAGAGAATTCTATCTGCCTCTTGGGAGTGACAAAGGAGACTCTGGCGAGATCCTCGTGAAATGGCAACAAAATTGACACGTTGTCCTTCATTTTAGGACGAGAACACACATGCACTTTGAATGGAAAACCTTCTATCATTCTGGAAGTGTTATGTTAAAGGTCATAGCCATGGCGGCCATTTTCCGGTTCCATCGATCCAATCCCCATTCAGTTTTCTCCCAGAGAGATTTACCAAAAAACATATAAATCCAGCACAGCAGGAGGAGGTCACCTCTAATTATCTCTTGTGGTGGAACCCCCATGCATTCGCTAATACTAATAGTTAATTGATATATACTATTTGACTAATCAGTCCGTCTGTTTCTCATTGGCTGCAAGTTAACTCACTTACACGATCAGGTGGTCCTTGTTAAGCAGTCACTGCTCTGGTTCACTCTAGTACTATAGCGGACACAGTGGTTGTTCAGATGTCAGCGTTCAAATTACCTCCACCCCCCATAGCCTCCTCCCTGTGGCATTTAGTTCTGTAATGGGAAATTCTGTGTTTGTATGTGATTGTTGTTCTGTTATGGGGGATTCTGTGATTATGATGTGATTTATGGATTGTAAATTATGATGATCATGTGATATATGTGGTGTGAAGCATTGAAGTTACGTTGTTCATGATTACATGAACAACATATCTGCTCATGGGGGTCGTTGTTGATATCAGAGCTGCGTGCGTGTGAGCGAGCGAGAGGCAGAGACTTTGCTTCGTGCACCACTTGTGCACCACTCAAAATGCATGTATCAATAATAGGCTGTGATCTATCTTCGATGGGGTAAGGACTAGTTAATATGAAATAATTGAAGCCTCGAATCAAGCCATCCAGGATTCTGGTGAATCATTTTTGTTTTTTTGTTAGTTAGTTTAAATCTGGAGATGCAAGCTTTCTGTCCGTATAAGATTATATTAGATTTAGATTAGATTAGTTTTCCGATAGATCTCCTCTTTCTCTCTCTTTCTCTCTCTCTCTCTTAATTCAATTCAATTAAATTCAAAGGAGCTTTATTGGCATGAGAAAACGTACGTTTACATTGCCAAAGCATAAGTGGAACAGGACAATCAAGATAGAACAATGTGTACAAATACATATTGAATATAAATAGGAATAAAATAATGGTGTAAACAGAGCTGTGTTACATTAACACTTTGGGTAATACCATCTTTGAAACTACCAGTAAGACGCCCTGAGGGCAAGGTCACGTGCACGCATCAGCCTGGGTGACAGCAGACGGCTGGGCGAGCGCTGGCCATATGGAGCGTGTCTTGAGTGTACAGGGTTTGATGAGGTCCGATCAGCATATGGAATGTCAGAACAGGTCACTTCCATATATGGAGATCTAAGGGTGGCAGCGGGGGCAGTGTCTTGAGTGTACAGGGTTTGATGAGGGCCCTGCAGGTAGGTCCGGGCCTTAATTTTCGGGCCTGTTGAGAACTCTAGTTTTCGCCGGCTGCCGGGCGCGGCTGCGCTGATAACTTCATATATGGAGCGTGTCACAAGTCGTGATGGAGTGATGGCCATATATGGTGGCGTGACGTGTCACGTGGCGTGACGGACTGACGGCCATATATGGTTAGCGTGACTGACGGAGTGAAAAAAAGCATTGTGCATTTTCTGTCCAAGATAGTTATACATCCATATAGGAGAGGTTAGCTTCGTATAGACTTTCGAATGTTGACTCTCTCTCTCTCTCTCTCTCCGTCCCGCTGGTGTTTCTCCTGACTTGACTCTCATCTTTCATCCCTCGCTTCTCTCCTTGTCTCTCATCCTTCCTTTTTCCTTTCCGTTCCTGTTCTTTTTTACATCATTCGTCTCCATCCTTCACTCCTGTCACCTTTTTAACACAGAGCTGGTTGGCTCTTGTGTTGTCTTATCAACAGCTTGTCACTCAACCCCCCCCCTCTCTGTCTGTCTCTGTCTCTCTGTCTCAGTCTCTCTCTAGCCTTGCATAGAGCGCCGCAGTCCCGCCCCTTTCATGACGACGAGCGGCCCGGAAGACAATTTCCAATGCATTCTCCCCATAGACAACTCGGATCGTGACAACTCATGACAACAAACACCACTTTTTGGGGCCGAACAAATAATTATAAAAACAAAAAAAGTGTTTGTACTCTGCCCTTTTCTACTTCTTTATAATCATCTGTTCGGCCCAAAAATTTTTGTTTGCCATTCTAACTTTGTCCAGATTATGCCCTGTATATTGTTTTGGGAATGGAAATATAAATGACAGGTTCTTGGTTGACCTGTGGTCCTACAGGTCACAGCTTCTCAACGTGGGTGCCGTGGCACCCTAGGGTGCCCTTGACGCCCAGAAGTCCAGCTGTGCCTCAGAATACTTGTCGCCTGTAAATATGTACAATCTCGCAATGTGTCACAGCGTCACGTGTTGTGAGATCTGCAATTTTCAGCATGCAAGTGTAAAATGACTTATACTGGATCTGTTGTTCACTAGTCCCTTCCTAAGAGTCTAGTTTTGTGACAGTGACAGTGACATGCTGTGTGTGTACGTGTGTGTGTGTGTGTGTGCATGTGTGCGCGCGTGCGTGCGTGTGGAGGAAGTGAGTGTGCATGGTGGTGATAATGTAACCGCTTCCTACATTGTTCTTTTTCACTTTTGTGTCTCTCTCCACGTTGTCTGACTCCGCCCACATATTGTTATCCGGCCCCACCCACCCATTGTTATCGGATGTCATTTCCATGATGAAGTTGGACATTAATTAAACCGACATTAAAAAAAAACATTTCAAAACCTAATGTATACCGCACACACACTTGCACGGGCACGCACACACGTACATGCACGCACACACACACACACACACACACACACACCCACATGTAACCAGCAGATGTCAAGTCACAGTTCCTATTTTCCCATCTGAAAATATGTTGTTCCAGGGACCCTCCCAGAAGCAAAGATTTGAGTTAAAAACTTCGCTCTGAAAGAATATATATATTCAAAGATTTTCGTCACATTTTCATGATTTAAAAAAAATAGGAGATCTACAAGCTTGTAGCACTATGAGCTTGTATATCTGCTATTTGTCCAATAGCTAAAGTATAACATAATGCTTTAAAACACCAAATGGGCTTCCCGTCCTGAATGGGTTAATGTGGGACGTCCTCGTGACCGGTGCCCGTGTGTTGGTACTTGGTTCCCACAGCACTAACTTGCTGGCTGGCAGCTCTTGGTGTCTTTGGCAGTGTCCTGCTATAGTCTCATTCTCCTGGCTGCTGTTTTCTGGCTCACCCTCAGCATTCCCTCATACTGAATCGTGTTGGTAACATGTGTACTCTACCACTCTTTCTGATGTTAAGTATAAGTACCTGCACGCAGCATTCTGGTGTAGCGCCCGTCTAGAGACTTCTGCAGGGTTGGCTTCAGGGCCCAGCAACAACAAACTATTGTACTTTAGTTTTAACCTGTTCATATGCGGGAAAGCCTTCGAGTTTTAGGCGTTGGCTATTCAAAGACAGCAGATCTGCAAGCTCACAGCCCGGTACGAAGTGAAGCTTGTAGATCTGCTATTTTTGAACAACTTCGGACAATGTGTGAGAACTTTCTGATTTATTTTTTATTTTAGAATGGGCATCATGTTTTAATTAACCCATGAACACCAGGAAAGCATCTGTGTTATTTGAGATATTAACCACTTCCACCGTTATTTTATACTTTGGGCTATTCAAAAATAGCAGATCTACAAGCTTGTAGCGTGTCACTTCGTGAAAGGCTACGAGCTTATAGATCTGCTTCTTTTTCATCTAGAAGATTTGTACAAATCATGGAATATATATAGATTTTTAACTCAAATATTTGTCCCTGGAGTCCCTGGAACAACATCTTTTGAGATGGGGGTCGGCGGCCAATTACATATAATTTTGGGTGTCCTTGACGTGAAATAGTGTGAGCAGTGCACCACTGACATAGAAGCATAGGCTGTTCAGAAAGCTGTTTTTAGAAGACATTTATAGAATGGGACTAATGGGTCTGAATGGGCTTTAAATCCAGTTCTGTCAGGTCCCTCTTTGCTTATTTGTAAACACATGTGTAGCGTGTGTGTGTGTGTGTGTGTGTGTGTGTGTGTGTGTGTGTGTGTGTGTGTGTGTGTGT